>NC_079223.1:29360955-29405955 GCF_029633865.1 Lampris incognitus | reverse complement strand
TTAGTCATTAACATATTGATGAACTTTGTTTTGTTTGTGTGTGTGTGTGTGTGTGTGTGTGTTTCTGTTTCTCTCCCACACCACCTAACTTGCCACAGGGAGAAGGAGCATGATCTGGAGAGGCGCTTCGAACTGCTGAACAGAGAGCTGAGGGCGATGCTCGCCATCGAAGGTGAGATACCTACACACACACACACACACAAACACACACACACACACACACAAACACCTGTGGAGGGGAGTGGGGTTAGGAATAGGCAGGTCCGAGGCAAGATGACGTTTGAGCGTTTCATGATTATTTCAGCAAACGAGTCGGCGAGGGACATTGTGAGCGTTTGGTAAATTGAATTGTGTTTTGGCACAGCGAGCCCCCTGGTAGAGATGAAATCAGTCGGGTTACGTTTTGGAGCAGCAGTATGCTGCTGTATCGTGTTTCTGAGTACAAATGCAATCCAGGTGACAAGACAGATTAGGTTTTGATTGCAGCGGGGGAACATTATTATCCTAGCAGTTGGCTAAATGACTGGCCAGTTGTGCCAGTGAACGTCGCGGTTTTGGGGGAGGGGGGGGTGAAAATGTCTGGGTTGATGTCTGGTTGCCGGCCAGAGTGTAGAAAAGCAGGTTACTTTACATCCACACGTTATTGGCTAGTAGAATTTCCCCCCCGTAATGATACGGGGGCACAGCTACAGTGAGAAGCGTGGATGTGTGGGTGTGGGTACGGTCGCGGTCGGGGAGCAGAGATGTCTCACGTACTTGTTTTCTTTTTGCCCTGAAGCAGCATGATTTGAATTCTGCGGCAGGTTCTTGATGAGGATTAAGATGCGAGGTTGTGAGGGGGATTTCAGCCTCTGATACTTGATCAATGCTATCTATCTCCTCGCCATACCTGAATAACCGATGCCTGATTTGAAATTTAGCCACACCGACACTGAAGAGGGGGGAGGGGGGGTGATGCGGCGATATTATTGAAAGCTTGTTAGCTATACCACAGTCAGAAAAGCAGCCATTGTGTCGTATCAAAGTTGTCAGGGGGCCAAGGAAGTTTAATCCCTTTCGACTGCGTCCTCTTTGGCAAAATGAACCTTTCACCAATCAATGCTAATTGATTTTGCCATTCGACATTGACCCCCCCACTCCCTCCCTCACAGCCCTTGGACGCCCATGGTAATTTTACCGGGCACCTGATAAGCTACTCGGTCCATAATAAATCAATTGTAATTAGCGGGAAAGGGGCAGGCCGGGCTGGCGGAGCCTGAGAGAGGTGCAGACATGCCTAGCCGAGTGGGAGAAAAGGAGTGGCGAGCTACAGACAGGCACACCGTCTGCTCCGCAGCTTGATTTGTTCTGTCTGTGCTGCATTGTTGTTATTTATTTATTTCTATTGAGCTGCTGTGTATCCGTCACTCTTGGTTCAAATGGGAGGCCTTCACATTTTCTGGCATGAGTGTTTGTGTGTGTGTGTGTGTGTGTGTGTGTGTGTGTGTGTGTGTGTGTGTGTGTGTGTGTGTGTGTGTGTGTGTGTGTGTGTGTGTGTGTGTTTGATGGTACAGTTTGCCTGCAGTTGCGTCATTGTGCATATGTCTGCCTGGGGTTGTGTGTTGCTTTAGTGTTTCAGTACAAAAACCCTCTTGACATAAGCTGGGCGTGCAACCACAAAGGCCAACGGAATAGATATACTTGCATTTTCATGTGTCTACGTCATGCATAAGAGTTTCAAGAAGTGTGTGTGTGCATGTGCACCTGTATTTTCATCTATCTGGATTTGGGGTTTTTTTCTGTGTGCAGTGTGTCTGGGCCCATACACTGTCACTGCTGCACAACATCTTTACTTTTGCATTTGTATGTGTGCTCATTGTTTATACACACACAGTATGCCCACCTCCTTGTGTGTGTGTGTGTGTGTGTGTGTGTGTGCGTGCGTGCATGCGTGCGTGCGTGCGTGCACGTACATATGCTTGCATGTGTGCACATGTGCCAGCCAGCAAAGGGGGAGCAGAGAGAGCAGAGCGATAGTGTGTGAGGTGGTGGGTGGTGTGTTACGGCGGTCCTCTCTGCCTTCATGTGGGCTTGTTGGATTTGCCGGTGACTAACTTATCAGCTGGCCTTATTTTCCTCCCTAAGGGAAGCACTTAACATTCACAGGCTCTACCTTTCTGTAGCCTGCCGCAGATAGTTCTGAGCTGCTGGGAATGGAGCTGTGTGTGCGCGCACGAGCGTGTGCATTCTTGTTGGAGTGTGTGCCTGAGTCTGTGTTCGTTGACCTATCTTTCTGAGTGTGGCCGTTTGCATTTTTGCGTGCATACATCCATTTCTGTGCACGCATATTTGTGGATGTGTATCTATAGTAGTAGATTCATGTGTGTTAGAGACCTCCATGTGTGTGTGTGCATGCATGTGTGTGTCTGCATGCATGTTTGTGTATGCTTGAGCACATAGCATTTGGGTGGATGTGTGTACTCATACTCTTTTGCATGTGTTTACAGGTATTGGATGGGATGTCACGTGTCCCTCATTTTCACTATTTCGTACTTTTTTAAAATGTTTTATTGTTTTATATTTTTCCCCCTTTTTCTCCCCAACTGTACTTGGCCGATTACCCCACGCTTCCGAACCATCCCGGTCGCTGCTCCACCCCCTCTGCCGATCCGAGGAGGGCTGCGGACTACCACATGCCTCCACTGATACATGTGGAGTCGCCAGCCACTTCTTTTCACCTGACAGAGAGGAGTTTCACCAGGGGGACGTAGCACTTCCACCTCCCCCCTGAACATGTGCCCCGACCGGCCAGAGGACGCACTAGTGCAGCAACCATGACACATACCCACATCCCGCTTCCCACCCGCAGACACGGTCAATTGTGTCTGTAGGGATGCCTGACCAAGCCTGAGGTAACACGGGGATTCGAACCAGCAATCCCTGTGTTGGTAGGTAACAGAATAGACCACTACACTACCTGGACACCCCACTATTTCGTACTTGAGTACTTTGCATACACATATTTCTACTGATACAACACATGTACAGTAATTATCCAGGCTTCCTCTTGCAAACACTGAGTTGGCATGCCAGGCATCTCAGTCTCTCACACACACACACGCACACACACACACAGTAGCCGGGAACCTGCTAGCCACAGCAAACTGGCTGAGGCCACTACTATTGTCTCCTCTCATGTTTGCGTTGCAAAGTTATCACTTCCCCCCATGCAGCTTTCTTACAGTAAGCCAAGTAAGTGTAAATCAACATGGCCGCCGTCATGCAAGACTCACAAAAAGACAACAAAGGTGATTGGGTCTACTTAAGATGAGACCAGAAATGATCCCTAGCAGTCAGCTCCACATGTATCAACTGCAAGTTTGTTTGTTTTCCACACATACCTCTCTCTGTGTCTCCTGGTGGAGCTCTGGTCTTCCAGAGCGCTGAATCCAGAGTGAAGTAACTGTGAATTGAGACGTTGTTTTCCACTTGCACATTTCTGCCTGGTGCCAGGCAGCACAGCGGCACTCAGACACACAAGAGGAGATGAGAGGATTGGAGGAAAACGGACAGTGTACTTTGAGGTTGAAAGAGGATTCAGAATGAGAGGAACGGTGAGGGGAAGCTTCTTAAAAGGAACAGTCCACTGAAGTGGACTTTGAAGTCGTCATTCTGCTCAAGTCGGCATTTTACTTTATTTTTCTTTTCTTTTCTTTTTTTGCAGGTGTTCCAAATGATTAAAAATGGTTCAACTTGTGTATATGTAGTATTATTTTACAAATATTCTTTGCTGTGAAAGAATAGGTGCACAAAAATTCTGCCAGAGCAGAAAGAGGGTTGGGGTCTGTGAGGGTGTGGGGCAGGTGTTGATGATGTTTATGAGCATGCTAGGTGAGAACAGCTTTCTTGTACCTCCTTGGTGTGATGCCAGGCAGGGAAATGCCATCTGTATGCCATGCTCTCATCTCCCCACCGCAAAATTTGATCCTCTATGGCCTCTTTATCTGCTTACCAATTCACACCTATGTACACTAACACGCACGCACGTGCTCACTCACTCACTCACTCACTCACTCACACACACACACTTTCTTGGCTCCATTCAAGGGCTTTTGTGTGTGTGTGTGTGTGTGTGTGTGTGTGTGTGTGTGTGTGTGTGTTTGTGTCTTGCATGTGCGTCTCAAAGTGGACGCTCTCTCTCGTCTAAAAGGGATTTATGCATAGCCGGGTCCCAGAGTTTTTCCTGCTACGGTTTGATATGATAAGCTTTTTTATATGTTTAAAATCAATATGTAATCCTATGCAGGAGCTTATCCCTCCCCTCTCACACCCCTCCTTCAACAACCCCCACCCCTCTGCTCCTCCAACGCCCCACCCGCCCCATTTGTAAATCTATTTGGGCTTTGTTACACATCAGGGCGGTGCACTACAGACCCTGATTGATTAGGTTCAGTGTGGAATCCCATCACATGGACGTCTTTTGATGATGTCGCTAACTCTTTCAGGGTTGCTAGTTGACTGGAACAGCCGATAACACGTGTCTTAGCTCCCCCTCGTTGTCTGAGTCTGGTTTGGGGTGAATTTAGGCAAAAACTTTTTTTTTTGTTAAGGTATGTCTTTTGCAGTGCCGTACTCATGAGGCTTTTCCCCATCCTGAAGTTGGAGTTAATTTGGAGTTTATAGGTGCAAGAAAACAAGGGTAACTATTAATAAAGGGGGCGTCCGGGTGGCGTGGTGGTCTATTCGGTTGCCTACCAACACGGGGATCACCGGTTCGAATCCTCGTGTTACCTCTGGCTTGGTCGGGCATCCCTACAGACACAATTGGCTGTGTCTGCGGGTGGGAAGCCGGATGTGGGTATAAACAAAACTATTAATATAAAGGACTTCTTTTCATGCTCAAATTAAACTTCTCAAAATATTTGTCTCATCTCTTCAGCATTCATACCATTTTTTTAGATTCTTTGAACAAAAGTATTTTTAATGTCACTAAATTATGACTATACCTGTTATAGCAGCATATGTTAGAGCAGGTACAGCAACCTCTTAGGCGGACCTGTTATAGTTTATTTTATATGCACTTTCTCCATAATAATACTGATAATAACAATAATAAGATATGTTGGGTTGAGAGAGTCAAAGGACAGCAAACACCTTCAGTCTTTCTGGTCATTCATTCTTTTCTGCCATTTTACCAGCATGCGTATTTGGTAAAAAATAAATGCCATTTGCAAATGGAAAGTTAGCTGCAATGATGGTGTGTTTTTGTTTTGGATCATTTTCAGAGGTGCATTCCTGCTGCATTTACAATTTCATGTTTAAGTTTTTGGCACTTTCATTTTCGAGTGCACACTGAAAAATGCATCACCATTGTTTAAAGATGGCCAGTATGTGGTTGTCTTCAGCCTGTGTTGAGGGTTGGAGAGAGGTTATGTCTGCTGCCCGTAAGGTCACGTACCACTGGCCTCGGATAAAACCCAGTCAGAGATGGATCCCCCTGCAGCTTTCCTGCTGATTAAAATCCTAAAGGTGAATGGACCCTCCCTTCCCAAAGACGACTTCAGTATTCATCATATTCAAGAAAAAAGTCTTTACTAGCACGTGATACCAGAGCCGCTTTATTTATTTTCTTATTTGGCTAAATCAGCCCACTTGTGTTGTTGACATTGTTTTGACCGTAATGACAGTTACAGAGAAGCGAAGTAAAGGTTGGTGGTTGGTTAGCGGAGTGTTGGTGCTAGAGTGGATTAGCCGGAGGGACGAAAGGGTTCGCATGCCTCTGATTGGCTAACCCTCACCCTAACCCTAACCTTAACCACTCACCTTAACCCAGTGCCCAGAGCGTCATCAGTTGCCTGACAGCGAAACAACCAATCACAGTGAGAGCGTCCCTCCGGCCAATCCACTCTTACACCAACCTTTTTCTGGAGGTTATTTGTCGGCCATCTTTGCCCCCTATCAACTTCCTCCTCCTCGGATGACTCTTTGTCTCTTGACTCCGCTTGGCCCCTGGCCAAAACCAGCTCTCAGGGACCATGCCACAGAAACAAGAGAGAAAGACGCACAAAGAGAGAGCGAGCCAGAGGGGGGGGGGTCACAGATTGGCCCCAATAGTCTGAAAAGTCGCTAAGGATTCTGGGAAATGTTTTCTCTCAAGTTTGATATTGAGCAGTGGATCCTGCGCTCTGAAGTTGCTTAGTGAAAAACTATGTTTGTGTGTGTGTGTGTGTGTGTGTGTGTGTGTGTGTGTATATATGTTTGCGTAAATGAGTGTGAGAGAGATGGGTAATGCATGCATTTCTCTCTCTCTCTCTCTCTCTCTCTCTCTCTCTCTCTCTCTCTCTCTCTCTCTCTCTCTCTCTCTCTCTCTCTCTCTTGCTCACTCTCTCGGGGCTTTGGACCAGTTGGACTACACTCTTGAATAAATTTAGCATTGGAGAGGCCGGGCAGGGAGGGGTTCATGGGGATTTGAACCAGCGCATTCTTGTGTGCCTTGTGCAGACTCACATGGTTACCATTGGCGTGCACGGCCCGGGTTATCTGAATAAGTACCCACCGAGTTTCAACGTGATCACTGAGGATCCAGAGAGAGAGGGAGAAGGGGTAATCCAAAAGGATTGCATACACGCTTTGCACTAGGCCCGTCTACTTCCCTCCCTCCTCTCTTTCTTCTCTCCCTCTCTCTCCTCCCTTTTTTCATCGGAGGGGAGGCAGTGGCTTCAGTGAGTGGCTGCATTTTGGTTTTTGAAGGGGTTTTTTTTTCCCTTTCTCCTCCTCTTCCATGGGTGTCTGGTTACCCAGCCTGCTCTGGTGTTGCCTGGTCACGTCTTTCATCGGCCCTCTTTATTGTTTACCTTCCTAATGAGAGGGGCGGGACTCGGCATCGTGTGATTGACAGGCAGAGAGCTTACCCCCGCGGCAGCCCCCTGGTCGTGCAGTACTTTAGCTTTTTGGCTTGGATGTGTTTGGGATGAGGGAGGGAGAGCGAATAAGGGGGTGGGGGGGGTAAAAGTTTTTTGTTTTTTTTACCAGCCTCTCTGTTATTGGAATGTTTGTTCTTTTTTCTTTTTCTTTTTTTCGTCCTTTTCTGAGGCTGGTGCCCTCCCCTTGTGGGCGGGATAGCCTAGGCATGGGAGGCATGGATGTGCCATACATTCCCGCCTCTGCAATCCGCTGAAGTTAATGACTCGCCACGGCATCCAGTGTGATTTCCCTGATTCATAACTTCTCTTCTTTTTTTATTTTATTCTGTGATGATTTGACTTCAGACCAGTACAACTGGCTTGTTCATATTCTCTGGCTGCCTGCTTTACTCTTGTCTAGTTGGGGGAGAGAAAAAAAATCATCAAAAGCAGTTTTGGACATATTTGGCATATTTGAAGTATTAGTCCTCTCCTCTACAAAGGCTAATGGCACGGCTCGCTGAAGAGGAGAGTAATTTGGTTCCCTGAGAGAGAAAAGAGATTGAGGGAAGGAAAGAAAAAGAGAGAGAGAGGGAGAGAGAGTGAGAGTGAGAGGAGGGGAAGAACCAAATATTAGGACTGTGTTCATTTCGCTCTGTGGTCGACTTCAAAGGGACGACCGGAGCCAGTGAAGTGAGCGCAGACCTTTCAGGACAAACATGCAGGGCCCAGCAGGACACACACACACACACACACACACACACACACACACACACACACACACACACACACACACACACACACACACACACACACACACAGCCCAACTGCCACAATTTGACCCAACAAGGGGGGAAATATTTATTTTTAATAAAGCAATGCTTATTTTGGAACTGACATTTAACAACCTGCTTTTCTTCTGGAATCAATAGGAGGTTAAATATTGATAGAGGGTTGAAGTTAAGCGTTGCCTACACACCCCAAAAGTGGCGCAGGATTCTGTTTGAATTCTCTGCGGGACGTAGCGGGCCCGTCCTAACAACCGGGCCCGGTGAGGGAAGCTTTTCTCGCTCCGCGTCACAGAACGGCTTTACCTCCTCCTGCCTCTGTTTGGACTACGGAGATTACACCTTTGTACAAGGAAGAGTGTGTGTGTGTGTGTGTGTGTGTGTGTGTGTGTGTGTGTGTGTGTGTGTGTGTGTGTGTGTGTGTGTGTGTGTGTGTGTGTGTGTGTGTGTGTGTGTGTGTGTGGAGGGGGTGTCCAGACTTTTTTGCTCTATGCTCTGCATTTTTAACTTTTAACATTTTAAAGATATCGTGCATAATTATGTTGTAAATTCTACCCCGTAGTATGTAATGCACACCCACAGTTTCGTTGAGTTTTTGTTTTGTTTTTTGGCCCCATATTTAGTATGGAGTCATTGCTGTAAGACTTTTGTGCTGCATTCATTAGTGGGCTGTATCTTTTAGTGGTCTTATTCTTTTTTTCTTTTTCTTTTTTCCATATAAAATATTTTAAAAGAAACGCTTTCACAAGCCTTAAGTTTCAGTACTTTTTAAGGTGGGGGGTTGAAAATGTTTTAATTACACATTATAGAACTGGCTAAAAAGGGAGGTATAAGTGGGTTAGGTGAGATCATGTTAAACTCTGAACTCACTGTTGTACCTTAAAACACACTCACAAACCAGCATATAAAACGTGTTGTGATGATATCACATGATATCATTTTTCAGAGGAACATTCATTACTTAATGGGGGGGGTGTCTGAAGCTGGGTCGCCAGGCGGATATTTGAGACCCAGGAGGAGGGAGGTCTCTCCTGTGGGCAGGGTCTTCTCCTGGAGAGAGGCTGTGGGGATTTGGACTGGGGTCCCAACTGGGCCCTGTGGGGCCCCTTCCTGGAAAGACCCCGGAGAACTGAATTACAGGAGTCAGGGGGCCCCTCAGTCCGACCCATAGAGGCTTCACTGTTTGTTTGTTGGTCTGTTTGTTTATTTAACCAAGGAAGGTGTTTAATGATGTGTCCTTATTTTACTTGATATTGACTCCTAAATCATTGGTAATATCCATTTCTAATTTGGTATTTAGTATTGATGCATACAGATGATGATTCCAAAACAAGATAGCAGCTACTTGAAAATAAAGGCCTTCAATGAATGATCATGTCATGGGGTTAGTATTGTGACCTGTGTAATAGTAAAAGGATGTCTTGACAGATAGACTCGTCAAATGTTTTAAAGCTGCTGTCCACAATATTTCAGATATCGACATTTTTTCCAAAGTGGACACATTATATTTTCTTAATAAACCAATTAGCAAACTGTTTATATATACCAGTGGGAGTCATAAGACTGCAGATTTACACAGCATATCCTTCAAGTGTATTTGCTGAGGTCGATAATGCCAATAATGAATACAAACACGCACGCACACACACGCACACACACACAGATCCTGCAGTACAGATGACTTAGCATGCTGACATGTAGGTTTCTAACATAAGCCCAAAAATTGGGTACTTATTCTTTGCATTGGAAAAGCCGCATCTCCAAGTTGTGACAGTGAAATAGCTTTACATCAAGGTGAACTTGTCCCAAACTGTGTGTGTGGGGGGGGGGGCTCCTCCTAAGTTTGACACGTCCATGTGTCTGAGGAGTCATTCATTAATTGAATGATCTGAAGCTCCTCTGAGCGCCTGCTGAGGCATAGGACTTGTTCCCTGTCCTGACGACTCGTCCGTATTTTTTGAAGGCTCGCAGTCCTCCAGGAGGACCTGGTTGTCTTCATACGGTGTCTCCTGCCCTGGTAAAGACCTGCACAGCCCTTAACCCAGCTGTCCCACAGCTCGCAGTCACTTTGCGTTTATTTGCAGCGCTTGTTTAGCAGAACAGGTTGTTCAGGGCTTTGGGAAAACACGCGACGATTTCAGGGTGGCCAAGTTGTCCTGTTCAGCGTTTAAATGCCATCTCTATAACTATTGTCTAGCTCCTCTCTAGTTGTGTAGTTGTTCTGTCGAATGTTTTCAAGCTCCATCCCAGCTCACAAACTAGAAACTTAAGTGGATAACTTTCCCATCCTCTCCTCGGTGTCTGATTGATTCCCACAATTCGTCAGCCACTTTCAAAGACTTTTACCAGCCAAATATGATTCTTCAGATTGTGGAAGAACTTCCTGACAGTAGGTAATTGAAGAGTCTGGATGAGAGTGAACTCCACCAATATTTGACCCCACCGGCCCTGTACTAAGTCCCCAGCCTGGATCCCAGTCTCAACCAGTTTGTGTTTTCTCTCTGGTGTTGTTACAGATTGGCAGAAGACGGAGGCCCAGAAGAGACGGGAACAGCTGCTGCTAGATGAACTGGTCATACTGGTCAACAAACGGGATGCACTGGTCCGGGACCTGGATGCCCAGGAGAAACAGTAAGCTCCTCCATTCACCTTTCATAGCATTCAAAAAGGATGTTTAAAATAATCTTCAGCACAGAAAAGTTGAGTTAAAAAAAAATGTCCCCAGGAAAAAGTGTTTGTCAGAATGGATACCCACCATCCTATTTTCTTCTTTTTCTCCTTTTTTATTTAAAAAAACATTTTTTACACACAAGTCCACTGAGTATTTTTATAAATCCAGACATCTCCAAGAAACGGTAGACTAAACCGTAGTGAAAAACACAGTGCAGGGCGCGTTGCGTTCCAGCCAACCTGCAGTCACTCATTGCGCATGGTGGTAGTGGCACACCTGCATGGGCGGAGCTATGCGGGATCCTTTCCAGATTGGTGGCTCCGTCTGCCAACGGGGTGCCAGGCAGGTGAAAGGTCAGAGCCCTGGCGCTAGGCCACTCCACAGGTGGCACAGCGACGGTTGCTGTGGCACGGCGTACCTGTCATCCCTGTAACCCCCATCCCCCCCATATCCCCTCTCTGACTCTTTGACCTTTGCCCTCTGCAGAGCTGAGGAGGAGGACGAGCACCTGGAGAGGACGCTGGAGCAGAACAAAGGCAAGATGACCAAGAAAGAGGAGAAGTGTGTCCTTCAGTGATTATTGTCATTTCAACACAAAAGAGACAACCAACCAATAAATGTAGCCGATAACAGAATTGTATTATTATTGTTATTATTGTTATTATATTTCATAGTGATGATACTACATATTTGTATCACATTTTTTTCCTATCCGGTTGGGGGTTTTTTTTGGTATAAGTAAACCAAGAGACACGGCTTAATGGGCCCTGCAATGCCTTGCACCAAGTTTATAGAAACTGTCCCACTTATATAAATATATTTTTTATTTTTGTTTTTTGTTTTGCTTTACCAGTGAGGGTACTTGTATGTAATATAAATATGTATGAGCGATAGAAGTGTGCAAGAGCTAACAGAGAGGCTTCAGGCCAGTCAGGACTCTGGCATGTATCAATGATGTCTGAGTTTAACAGCTGTTTACTGCAGACGCACACACACTCACACACACACAACACACACACTTTGTGCGAATGTTTTTACGTGTCGAGATGAAATGAGGTCAAGGTACAGCACAAAGTCGTCTTATTGGAGAATATTCTCTCATGTTGAGCAGACATGTATTGTCCTGTAATTGGAGTTATATGGAAAAAAAAGAAAAGGAAGGAAAAAAATGGGAGTCGCTATTATATCAGATGTCTCGAGCTAAGTTCGTTACTTGATTGTGTATTGTATCTTTTTAAGTACTTCAAAAGTTTTTACTTGTAAAATATCTTAAGGGGGGGGACACACTACCGTTCACAATTTTAACTCTCATAGTACTTCTTCTACTCCTTCTTTACCAAACACCTTTGGAGGTGGCTGAGCTCGACAGCAAGAGAGCGGGGGGAGGGGGGGAGAGCTCGTGTATTAAACTCTATAACGTCGTGTGTTTTCAGCCGATAGCTTCCCCAAATCCCCCCCCCCCTGGGATGAATGCAGTCGAAAGCAAAGATAGATATTATTTATTGCCGTTTGTCCTTTAAAGAGCTGCTTTTCAGTGAGCCACCATACCCGCGCATTTCGCTCGAGACCTCCGTTTCTATTTATTGTCTACTGAAGAGAAGAGAAAATACACTTTGCTGTGCGGCGTCTCATACTTCCACATGTTGTGCAGCTTGTCTTTACGTGTGAACATTTTTACCTGTTTATTTATTCCAGTGTCATAATAACCCAAGTCTTCAATAAAGCCCTCATGCTTTCCTACTCCAGCAGAAGTGTCTGGTGTGTGTTTTGCAGGAGGTGGTCTCCTCTGTGTTGGACTTCGTCTCATGGAGGCCTGCTTATTTGTTTCACCAGCGTGTTGGCTTGTCGGCCAACCTATGGGATTTAAACCTGTGACGCATGTATTAAATTGTGCATAAGCTATATACTGCAGGTAATTTAAATGTGTGTGTATCAGTTGTATTTTTTCCATAAGATCACACCTAATTTCAATAAAGTCACAACAACAACATCCCACAAAAAAAACCCAAAAAAAACAAGTCACGTGAGCCGCTTTAGCGGCGCTTTATTATGATTCGGCGCTCCGTTCAATCCCCCTGTGGTTTATGCGTGTTCATAAATTACAATTTGCGCGGTTTGTTTTTTTGGGGGGGGTGGGGTCGCCGAGCCGGGCCGGTTCCTCCGAGGAAGATTAGAGGAACCACTTTGTAGGGAGCAGCTGTTTTTCCCTCGGCCCGTTGGGCGCAGTAGTGGAGAGGGGGCTGCTCCGTCCCCGGTGAGGGGAATGAGGGAAATGGGTTTTGACAGCAGACGTCCTCCCTGGCCTTTCTGATACTTTCACATTAATTTGCTGATCGCTTCTCTGCTTGGGACCCACTGTACATCCATATTACGTCCCCCAAGGCGCTTTGTCTTAGCTGGCGTTGCACCGCAAACTTATCACGCTCTCGCTATAATCTGACGGATGAAGCGCGCGTCTAATGGCGCTCACGGACGATTACAGCCCGGTGAAGGACGCTTGTTTGCTGCCTTAACAAATCCCCGAGTCCGGTGTCAGGAGGCTGCGGCTGGGGTGCACGGTGCGCTATGCGTCGCGGCTGCAGCCTGCGCGGAGTGTGTGTGTGTGTGTGTGTGTGTGTGTGTGAGAGAGAGAGAGAGAGATCTGAATGGGAAGACGTCGGGCCCCGAAATGACCAAGAACGAATTATTTCAACACTTATCTCCTACCGATGAATTTAAACACATTGATTTTTTTTTTACGCACGATTTGTCCCGCGCGTCTCCTATGAAGGCTGGATAGATAATTTTGTTCGGACAAATTTATTCATAAGCAACTTGATAAAAAAAAAAATTACCCCCTCCCCCCCGCAGTTTATCTTTAAAAAAAAATCCATCACTTCCCATTGAGGTATATTATTTTAATAAACCAATGTGTTAAATTCGCTACATTTATTTCCCGCCTTATCTGACGCTTGTATAATGACCAATTGAGCTTCAATGATGATTTATTTTGAGGCCCAATTATCCAGGGTGTTCATCTACAGACGCTAATTATGTGATTAGTGAGAAGAGAGCGATTTGAAATATTCCTTTTTTTATTCAGGTGTGCAAAAAAATCATACGACGGAAAAGAAGCATACCTTACCTCGGTAGCGTCACACCGGGTCGGGTTTTTTTTTTTTTTTGGTTTTGGTTTAAAAAGAAAAAGGTCCTGTCGAACTTCCCCAGGACGCAGGCAGCCCTGCCGCGGATGGCGGGTAAAATGCGGAGCAGCCTGATCCGCAGTGAAGGCGGGCGGCGCGCTGCGTAAAAGCCGCTCTTTGGCGCTGCGCTGCGCGTGTTGCTGGGGAGTCCTCGCGCTGCTGTGGATTATCTCCCGCGCGCTGTGGCTGGGGACACTTTGTCTCGTGGCCTCACCTCGCAGGTGCTCACGAGCAGTGGTCGGCCGCTGAAGATCCTCCCTGCGTCGAAACCCACCGTAATATACCTGAGGGACGCACAGCCTCAGCCTCTCGGACGGGGCTCGATCTCACAGCGGTATCGCATTTTATGCATCATCGTTTTAATAAGCGCCCGACAACATCCGCGGGTCCCGCTCCAATCCTGCCGGCTAAAGGGACACAACTTTTCCCCCTCCTCTCCTCTCCTCGCTCCCTAATCCTGGGCTTTACCAGCTCAGCATTAAGGCAAATTCGACTGCAATTTGGGATTAGACAAAATACTCTTATTACAAAAGGTTGGTGCAACTTGATAACTTGATACTTGTTCTGGGTTTATCTCGGGGTCTTAGTCACATCGAGAGCATCAAAAAAAAAACAAGAAATGGTGGGGAACTGTCACAATAACGTGTCTCTTTTGTGTTGGGAGTGCCATACATATTTGTTGAATAGCTTTTCTTTTTTCTTTTTTTTTCTTTTTTGCATAATTCACTAGGTGGAGGGAAGGGTGATGGAATTTCGTCCAGAGTCTGCCCCAATAGTAAAGGCCTTGGCCCCCTGACTGTTTCTACTTTCCTTGTGAGAGAATGGGGCCTAACCGGGCTGCAGCATCACTATGCGCACACAGCCTTTTGACAGAAGAGGAGGAAGAGGAAGAAGAAAAACCTCCCAAGTAACTTTGTTCCTTCATCGTCCGCCGACCATTGATGTGTGTGCAGCTTGGTGTAAGGTTCTCACTGAGAGTTGCTGCTCTCGTCGATGACTTTAAAGCTGCGCAGGCCAGGCAAAGCCTCTCCTTCACTCGGATTGGCCACAGCCCACATAAGTAAAAATGTACTTTCTTCCCGCGGCGGTCTCTTGCTTTGAACATTAGCTCGCTTTCAGCTCAGGCCTCATTTAGAAGGAGTTGATTTAGTGAAACGCACAAAGGAGCCGAGCCAGGCCTTATTAACGTCCCCCGCGCATCTCCGCGACCCTTTGACAAACAGTTAGGCGACAGCGCGCCCTCCATCACGCTGCTAGCGCGTTTTGTTGGCCTCCTTTATGTGCAAAAAGTGAGATTTTTGCGCGCGCGTGCGCGCGTGCGAGTGTGTATGGGGGGGGGGGGGAGAAGAGGGGGTCGTTTGATTCAGTGACCGCACTTCTCATTTAGCCCCATGTGTTGATTTCATTTCTTTGTCATGTTTTCTCTCCCCCGTCTTGGATCAGCTCAGGTTTTCCGTGGATTCCTTCCACGTTTCCTTCCCGGTGAATTTGGGGGTCCATCCTTATTAAACTTTACGTCGACCGTCCTCAAATGTAATTCTAAATGGGGATTAGGCCTCATTAATATTCATGAGGCGCGGGTTAAAGTAAAAATTAAAATGGATGAAATTTAACTTTATTTTCCATGTGATTGTCACGTTTTCTTTCTGAGAGATTTTCTCACACGTTCTGTGAAAATATCAGGTGAAGAAACTCACGGAGGAAATAACGGTGACATCGACTGGGGGGGTGAATGTTGAAACCCTTTCAACAAACACATCATCCTTAATCACTGAAAATCCTGCTCGACCACATGTTTTTTTGTTTTGTTTTTTTTTAAAAAAGAATCAAAAAGAACAATTTTGCTCGAATGTTACTCAATTTATGTATTAGTCTTATTTTTATATAAAGCGTGTTAATTCTTTTATCTATTTGGCCCCCGGTTTTGCAGCTGCGAATAAATAATCAGAGAGGTAAATTTGTGCGCCTGTTTTTATGTGAATACACACGAAGAAAAGAGAAACTTCCTCTGCGATGGAAACATCCATCCAGTGGCGTTATCAAGGATTTCTTTGGGGGGTTTGAGCCGCACAACAGTTAAAATAACGTTTCCAGGATCGTCCGTTCTTTTGAATTTGTGTAATCCGCGCGTTAAATCCGTTCGTATTTATAAACGTATAATTTCGCCTCCACGTTTAACCTAAAAGCTTTTATAAGTTACAGCAGGCCTGCACACTTTGAACCACTTTTCTGCAGGCCTGCGAGATATTTTCATCTTTTTTAAAAAATCTCTCCGTGGTTTCTCTCGTCCTGGGCACGGCGGAGGGGAGGGGCTCCGTTGCCGGGCCCGCACTCCGATTGGTGGTCTCCGCCGTCCGTCGGCGGAAAGACGGGCGGTGATTGGACCGAGTAGGCGGATCTGCAGGTGTCCCACGCTCATAGAGGGGCAGGGTTGGAAGAAGGTGATCAATCTCCATCCGTCTTACATTAGCAATCACCTGAACGCGGTGACAAGACGCGCGCGAAGTCGAGCCCAGGCGAACGAGTTTGATTTATATTTGGTTTTAAAAACCCGGAAACGTTTGGCGACCACAACAACAACAACAACAACAACAACAGCGGAGCGAGGAGGTGGCGGCGGCGGCGACACGTGTTCGGTTCTAACGCCCACATCCATGTCTCCGTAATGCCGCTGCGTTTGGCGCTCTGCTTGGTCTTCCGCGAGCGGGCTGCCCCGCAGACTTCCTCCATTGCTGGATAACTTTACACGCTCTGGCCGCTCCTCGCGCTCCCGGGCGGAACAGATCTTCGGGAAGACGGAAGGAAGTGAAAAAGGTGTGTTGGACTCCTCGTAGTGCTCACAAAGACTCCCATGTGTGTGTGTGTTTTTTTTTACTGTTCTTTTGTGTACTTATTTCCCTTCGACCTGCGTCTGGACGGCAATGTTATGATTTCCATAACCAGTTTAAGTTCGCGTCTGTGGGGAAACTTGCACACGCCGGTTAGCTCAGCGGCGCCGTAACTCGCAGTTATTTACACGTCCTGTTCCCTGCAGACTGAGCTTGACTACCGCGGCGTGCGCGTTTCACTTCACCCCCGTCGCTGCAGATATGCTTGAAATTAATTGTTGCACGTGACGAGGACTGCGGCTTAGTTAAATTAAATAAACCGAGGCGTCTTAACTCAAATGTAGATGATACTCACATTTCTATCCCAGGCCGTAACGAGCGGTGTCGGAGAGCAACCGGCGCCCCTAAAAAACGTCTCAGCCACTTCGTAGATAATTGGAGAGCCGGTGTTATGTTTTTTTTTTGTGGTTAATTTATTTTGCTGATAAGTACCCTTCTGAAATGCTCTCTCCCATGAGGTCTAATCTAAATTCTAATTGAGTTCATTTGCACGAAGGTCTCGCCTTTTTCTCTTTTTTTCTTTTTTTAACCCGTCGTCAGTGTTGTGGGGCTGCAGATGTGGTGGGGAACCCGGCCGGGGTGTGGGTTGGCTCAGCAAGGGCTCAGATAGCATCTCCACTTCTTAATGGACGACCACATTTCCATGTTAAAAGCCCCAAATTATTCGGGGTGTTGTTCAGGCGATTTCAACAAAAAACAAAGTTAAATTCAATGAAACGAATCCGTTTTTCAATTCATTTTGCCCGAATGGCTTCTTACAGAAACTAAATGATGGAGTCGGCCCTCGCTGTAAATTAACAGGCGAACTTTGCCCTGCTGTTTACTATACAGACTATATGCTGCGACTGCAGGCAGGAGGGTTGCGTATAGCCTGACCACTAAAAAAAGATCTTAGTTGGATAAACTATTTGATTTGTCGTTTTTTTTTATTTATTTTGAGGAATCGAACCCAAATCTTTCAAAGATGCGTCAAGTTTTCGCTCTTTTTTTACTTTTGGTGTCTCTGAGGTCACGTGATTCGGACGTGGAAAAAACCTTCAGGCCTAAATAATTAAAATGTTAATTTATGTCATCCTTACATCATCCGCATATGCTCCCTTATTTCTTTCTGTCGGTTTCACGCGCGCGCGCGGGGAGCCTCGGCCTTCGCGGAGGGTGTTTTTATTGTGAAAAACCGTCGCGTTAAAAACAGCGTTTGGAGCAGAGAGAGGACGCTAAACTGTTCCGACAACTGCAGGGGGGGGGGGATAGTTTTAAAAGCGTTAATCCTTAAAGGAGGACTTCACATCCACAGCCGGTTTCGTGTGTGTGTGTGTGTGTGTGTGTGTGTGTGTGTGTGTGTGTGTGTGTGTGTGTGTGTAGGCTTGCGGGTCGATATAAATAAAACAGGAGTGTATCGGCTCACCGGAGGGAGCCTGGGCCTGTGCTGCCCGATGCACCCTGCGTTAAACACTGCTTCACTCAGAGGCCTCAACTTCACCTTCTTTTCGTCAGTTATCACTGAGAAAGAGATGAAAATAGGAAGGGGACTGGTGATCCACAAGTCGGCTTGTAATAGGAACACCATGTTGAACAATTATTCAGAACTCCAATCAAATCACTTTAGGCCTGTATGAACTTTATATTTAGCGTTGTGCTCCGTAATCCCGAAAATATATGAATTAGAGGAAGTGACTGGAGATTTGAACGATTTGACGAAGCCCACTTACACACACGCGCGCGCGCGCCCACACACACACTCATATATATATTTAAATATGGGCTTCAGTCGATGAAATGTCGCAATGAAACGCCAAAGTCCGGTTATAATAATAATTGTCGTTTTTATTGCGATTTTTAAAACCAAAACACACCACAGGAGCTGTCGCTTGACTATATAAGGTCGCACACATAGTTTCGACGCCCCCCCCCCATCAAATTTATCAACACTCGACAAGTTAGGCCAACGTGTGTGTGTGTTTTTTTTCCCCCCTCCTTTCCTCTTCTCAGTGACTTGTGTCGTGGCTTGCCCCCTTCTTCCGTCAAGCTGCAACATCGGGAGAAATCGGACTATTGGCGAGATCTGGGGGGAGCCGGGCCTGCCTCTAGCATGATGTCATACCTCAAACAGCCCCCCTACGGCATGAACGGCCTGGGGCTCAGCGGCGCCGCCATGGACCTGCTGCACCCGTCGGTGGGCTACCCAGGTACGGCTGTCACACTGCCCCGGGCCTCCCCACCTGTCCACCACCAAACACACACACACACACACACACACACACACACACACACACAGAGCCCTTGTTGAGACACAGATCGCTATGTATGTGTGTGTGTGTGTGTGTGTGTGTTAGCTTACAAGGCAACAGGGTAAAATAGAAATGTGATTCTACTGCTCCTGGCTCCAAATATGTTCGAGTAAACTAGATTTCTTCCTCCTGTGTTGTTTAGGAGTGTTGAACTGTGCTAATTTAGCAAGCAGGCCTACCTAAAATTCAAAGGAAAGGGGGGAAAAATGTCAGAGAACTTTTGCGAGACTAATCCCAGTGGAAAATATATTAATGACGTGCTTTTTTTTCTTTTTTTTCTTTTTTTAAGCGACGCCGAGGAAACAGCGTCGGGAGCGGACTACTTTTACGCGCTCTCAGCTGGACATCCTGGAGGCTCTGTTCGCCAAGACCCGGTACCCGGATATATTCATGCGTGAGGAGGTGGCGCTGAAAATCAACCTGCCGGAGTCCAGGGTCCAGGTGATTTAACAAAAAACAAAGCAAAACCCAAATCAACCTTGTTGCTATGATGTACTTATTGTATCTCAAACGTGTAGCTGGTTGACGAAGGATTTTATCTGGACATGGCATGGGGTGCCTCCCTGTATCAGTGTCCTCCATTCCCCCACCACGGTGACCTCAGTACTTCATCGGCGGCCCTCACTCGATGGTGAAGCCAGTTTGATCAGACTTTAATTTCAGTTGCAGGCTATCTAGGCAGTGATGTCCCGCCACATTCATCAGGCATCCTACTATACCCACACTGAACCTCTCATCAATAACACTGCAAGTCTGTTACTATGAAGATTAACCGTCACACGTTTTCACACGTTTGTGGGCTCCTGCCCTTCGCCAAATCTATGTGGAAAAGCAACGTTTCCACATGAACTCACTGATCAAACCAATTATTATTTCATGTCATGTAACTGAACGCTTTGAAATGTGATCTGGAGCGAGGGAGCCGACGGAGACTAAACTATCCCCGCAAACACAAACAACTAACACTTCCTCACCACAACCTCTTTAACAAGCGCCACTCTTGAACGGAGGTGAAGGGGGGAAAACCAAAGCAAGGCTTTCCCCCTCACGGGCTGAGTTATTCTCAGAATGTGTGTGTGAAACAAAATGCTAAACGTGATCCTGCCCTCTGTGCGCTCTAGGGTTACCCCACTGTGTGGAGAAACCCAATAGCCTGTTATCTTAGCACCGTCTACCAGGTATGAAATTAGACCCTAGCTGGTTCAAGCCAAGGGGCCAGGGTGGAAATGAACCTTGATGGCTAATAACCCTCAATTTTCATCCATAATGTACTCCCAAATGTCCTGGGAGTATCTTTTTCTACATATTCTTTTCTCTGGTATAAAATTGAGGTTGCCGGTGTGTGTGGCTGATAACTCCTGGCTGCTTATGTTTTCATTCTAGGTGTGGTTCAAGAACCGAAGGGCCAAGTGCCGCCAGCAGCAGCAGAGTGGCAGCAGTGCCAAAGCCAGGCCTGCCAAGAAGAAGTCTTCCCCGGCCAGGGAGAGCACGGGGTCGGAGAGCAGCGGCCAGTTCACCCCTCCCGCCGTCTCCAGCACGGGCTCTTCCTCGTCCTCCTCTTCCTCTACCAACCACACGGGGCCGGCTGTCCTAAGCAGCACCTCTACCTCCATCAGTACCGTGTCCTCTATCTGGAGCCCCGCCATCTCCCCTGGCAACGCCCCGGCACCTGCCGTGGCCCCTCTCCCTGAGCCCGGACCCCCATCCAATGCCTCCTGTATGCAACGCTCTGTGTCGGGCTCAGCCGCGGCGGCTGCCGCCGCCTCCTACCCCATGTCCTACAACCAGACGCCAGGCTACGGCCAGGGCTACCCCGCCCACTCCAGCTCCTACTTCAGCGGTGTAGACTGTGGCTCCTACCTGACCCCCATGCACTCCCACCACCATCCGCACCAGCTCAGCCCAATGACGGCCTCCTCCATGTCAGGCCACCCGCACCACCACATCAGCCAGTCATCTGGCCACCACCACCATCACCACCACCATCACCAGGCCTATGGCAGCTCCGGCCTGGCCTTCAACTCCTCTGACTGCCTGGATTACAAAGAGCAGACTGCAGCCTCCTCTTGGAAACTCAACTTTAATGCCACAGACTGCTTGGACTACAAAGACCAGGCCTCCTGGAGGTTCCAAGTCTTGTGATCAGGCTTTTTTCCCCCCCTCTCTCTCCCTACTCTCCTACCTTCTGTGCACCCTTTTTATCTTTTTTCCCCCCCTGAACCCTATTAGTGTATTGCTTGTTTTTAAAAGACAAAAGTTTCTGAACCATTAAGTATACTGAAGTAGAGGGACCGCTTAGCAACTGGACCCCCACCCCACCCCCACTTGTTTTCATCCAAAAAATAATAATGGTAATAATAATAATAAAAAACAAACAATTCAGCTCCCATTGGTGAGAAAACATGAAGACTTGATCAAGTGGAAGGCTTCCTTTGTTGACAATGAAGAATTGGTCTGAATATGCTTCCTGGATGACCTTTTAGTCGCTATAAGACTGTCTCCCCCCCCCCCCCCCCCCGCAAATGTTGTTTTAACTAAACCCAATTGACCACCAGCTTTCTGGCTCCGGCTCGGCCGGCATGGAGAGGAATACAGGAAGTGTCTGCCCCCGCGCGCTCTTTACCTCCAACCCGATCAGCTCGTGTACAGTTTTTATTTCTGACATCTGGTTATTTTAGGATGAAAGAGATTTTAGTCAGCTTACGTCGAGGAGCTGAAATATGTAAATATGTATTTGGGTCAGTTACAATGACCACGTTTAGTTGGTGTTTCTGAATTTGAAATTGTTTATTACGACTTTGAAAAAAAAAATACCTGTATGTAATTCTTCCCAAATATTCCAAAGAAAACGAATTGGCCATAAAAAGTACGTTTTACATATGTTGTTTTTTTTTCCTCGGAGCAACAAATACATAAACAAATGTCTCGAGGGAGGGGGACTAAAATCTAAATACAGAAGCAGAAATATCAGGTTACATATATTTCCAGATATTATTCAAAAGTAATAGCCTATACATTTAAAACAGACCTAACTCGGGGCATTGTATTGGACATATTTTAACAGCACTTGACTTGATATCCAAATCATTTTGAGGGAATGTTTGGGTGTTTTTATGTTTTTATGTCCCCCCCCCCCAAGTTCCCAAATGACAGTGAAATGTTGAATGTATCCTAAGGCGGCCGCCCTTACATACATACATGTTCATCCAATAAAGATCCGTTAACTATTCCTCCACAGTGGATTCTGTCTTTCACCCGATTCGATCCGTACCAGCACGTCAAGCTGAGCCCTTATCCACGCAAGTAGGCGACGCGAGGAAATTAACAACTTCAATTTGTGTTTTCCCGTTTGTACCGGTCACACTTTCTTTTTTTTCTTTTTTCTTTTTTTGTGTTTTGTTTTGAAAGCTGCCCCCCACCCCCCACTAAACCACGTAAAACGGGGTAAATGCAAATGAGTCACATAATTAATACGAGCCGGGAACGCGTGTAAACCCGCATTAACATTTTTGCGAGAGTACTAACCAGTTTAATCCCCTCCCCAAACCTGCCGCGCCAGCGTGGCTCCTTCCGCTCTGGGGAAACGAGACGTCCTCGCTGCCGCCGCCGCCGAAAGGCGCTACACATCCCGCGCGCCGCACATGTGATCGCGGCGTAATTGAACGCGCGACTGTAATGGCGCGATAATTACTGCGGCGCGCGCTGTTCGCCGCGCAGCGCTGAGGGCGGCTTTATCCCAAGTAACCTGCAGGAATTTCACCGCTTCTCACGCGGTAATTACGTGGGTGGGACCGGGTTAGCGGGTCAAATGTAAAGTGTGTGTGTGAGTGTGTGTGGTGTGTGTCAGGGGGAGAGGGGGGAGAGAGAGGCTGCTCGCAGGCACAAACGCATTATAAAGAGTGGAAAACTCGGCAGCTCTCTGGCAAGGTTGTATCCGTCGTGCATGTTTTAACAGTCGAAGGCCACACCGAGACTGTTTTCCCCGCACAGGGGCTTGACGGGGAAGGAGAGAGGGGGGGAGAGAGACCCAACACAACTTTGCCTCACGTAGCTACGTTAATTAATTCCACTATTGGGAATGTCCTTAACAAGTAAACGAACGAACGAACGAACAAACGAAGGTGGGGGGGGGGCTGTTATTTCACAATCATACCTGTGATTAATACAAAAAAATCAGGCTGTGAATGTTTTTTGTTTTTTAATTCATAATCTCGAGCGTTTCATCATGTTACTTAATCAACCAATCATAGTCATGCAAACAAAATGTAATGCTTTTTTGTTTACTTGGCATGCGTGGTGTGCCCACCTATATAACTGAAGCACAGATTCGGTGTGTGTCCCTGTCTGATTCCTGTATATGTAAATGACCGGGAAGGGGGGGTTGGGGTGTGTGTGTGGGGGGGGGGGGGTACGTGGCAGCTGAATAAACATCTTGCCAATGAGGACATTAAACGTGTTTACTCGACAACGAGCGCACTAAGCAGCGCGGCTGTACACAAACACCGGCGGATTTGTCGAATTTGCATCAAACAAACATTTGCAACCAATCTTGGGAATTGTTTTAAGGAATTTACCCTCGCGTCAAACACCTGCTCACCTTCACATAGGCTACTGGGGGGGGGGGCGTCAGCGCAGTTTGGACTTTTTTTTTTAACAATGGGAATTTTTTATGAGTGCTTTTCAAAATGTTCTCTTTGGGAATTAAAATGGTGTGGAGAACTTAGATTAAGAGTAGCTACTAAAAAAACAAAACAAAAAAGAGTGGTAAAAGTGTTGGAATAGGCCTGCAGGCCACATATCAAGGTTCCCACAAGAAAGACGAATTTATTTTAAACGCAGCCGGTCCCTAAACGTTTTTCACAAGACCTATATAGTCAAATTCAGACACCAGTCATAGACAGGACGGGCTGCTGCTCTATCTGTAGCTCCTATCTTGCTTCTTTTTTTTTTAGGGTCGGGGGGACCCACGAATAATTTTACCAAACACACCTGCATTAAAATATTTGAAAAGACCAAAATTCACTAAGATCATACTAGTAAAGATTTATAGGCCTGTCTCTTAATCGGATTAAAAACCATGCGGAAAGTTCAGGACTGTCACAGCACAGTCTGCTTTTCGGGAAATTGAGAAAATTATTTCTGATTCGTCGAAATGCACACAGGGGAAAAATGGACTCGTTTGGTTCTCATAGTCACGTGTCACGCTCGGGGTTTCTTTATTGTACAGCTGTTGAAACTGAATTTGATATTAATTAGACTACACGGGTCGTTTTAATTTTCCTCATCACGAGACTCAATTTAGCCCGACTGCTTTTTTTGTTTCGTTTTGATGCACGGGTTTCTATAGCATGGGTCCAATTAGTCCATAACGAAAAAACCTTTTTCTTGGCAATAAGGTCAATTTCTATATTTTTCTTTTGGTCTCCTGCATGGGAAAATCTAAACTATCCCATTTACGTAGCTACGTGGCAGCAAATAGCAGGAGGCGGTTGTTTCGAAACACTACAGTGTCTATTTGATAACAGTTTCTTTCGATTAACGTGACGATGATGATGATGATGATGATGATGATGACGCTCACTAAGCTGAAACTCGACGTAAAAACGGAAACTTTAAATGTCCTGAAATCGAGCAACAAAAGGGCGTCAGTGACACTGGCGGGAATACAGAATAAATACTAACATGTTACTCGGAAATAAGATGAATAATTTCATTTGCAGCTTCTTCAGATAATCTAAGACAAAACTCTATATACCTACCCCAATTATTTTTGTGCCTATTTTAACTTTGATTTTTTTTTGTTTCCCAAAAATAATTTATATAGCTCCATAATTATTCGAGTAACACTACCGTTTTTCTCCCCATCTGTCAGAGACGTAATAGCGTAATTTCCTAATTGCTGCATCGAAAGAAAATGTACTAAAGCAATCACAGGCCTAGCTTGATGTATGTGAGCACGAATTTAACTTTTTTCTTTCTAAACTAATTGCGATTGAACCCCAGATGCATCCCCCAAGAAGCCTGCCGATGAAAATGTTACTAAAACACAACAACTACGAGCTATCAGTTGATTACCTCTTTCGCCTTTACTCGACAGATTTCCTGGTTTAAATTTCGATTATGCAGTTTCTCCTGAAGGGAGCAGCTGTCTCTTTAAGAGGTGACGTAAGACCGGATGTGTTGATGCGGCGCGTTACTGTGAAGCGCAACGTCGGCTTCACGAGAGAGAAAGGTGCGAGCCTTGCGAGGTCCCTCCTCCAACTTCCGGAGGCAGTTCACGAGCAAATCAACAAGCTTGGAAATACAACCTGAGTGTGAGGCACGTCATACCGGTCATTTTTGATTTGGGCCTCAAGTTCTGCAGGTGTGCTTTTCGGGTATATTTTGAGGCCTCTGCACTTTGTCCCGGATCCCACCTCGATCCAATCCGGTTCCCAAAGAAGATCGATTGTTCGCCATCGCCTGTTGTGAACCGTTGATCTCCTCACCTGCCGAACTGAATGTAGACAGGAACAGGAACGTATGAAGATGTGGGTCGACGACTTACCAAGTTTCAAATACCTGTTGACATTTCACAGAGACGTTTGTCCCGGAAATGAACTGCAACTGTGCTGGACCATCTTTGCATGAGTGGTTGTGATCTGTATCTGTGTGTGTATGTGTGCGTGAGAGAGAGAGAGAGAGAGAGGAGAAACTGGATTGATCCAGGGGACCAAAAGGCCTTGTAAAGTGAGCATGTGCACAAGTATGACCGTTGTACATTTATGTGTGTGTCACTGTGAGTGAGTGATATGGTGAGAGAGCGAGAGAGAGAGGGAGGGAGCGAGAGAGAGATTGAGGAGACCATTGCCAATACCAATGATAGCAACTTGCATGCTGGAACTGTTTTCTTGTCTTCCATTTCCATAGAGGGCAAAAAAAAAGCGCTTGTCTTTTTCATTGGCTGTTGACTGTCACCAGACCTGGGCGTCCTGGTGCTTTCATAGGACGGTCTGAGGAGTGAGGCGAGACACACAGGAGGATTAGATTTAACAGTGAGGTTAATCTGGGGTCAACTGTACACCAACATGGGTGTAGTCAGGCCTACCTTCTCCGATTACTCCACTTTGTCAAACAAGGTGTTGGGAATTTTCTTTCAAATTCTTGTCTATTGCATCTTGTTTTGTTCGATATGCCCCAGAAGTCTGAGTACTACAACTGGGAGCAGTAATTGCCATGTGGGCGTTGAGAGTGGTGGCAGGGCTTTTATTTCTCCCTGGACTCATGTTCGTCTGGTGACAAAAGACACATCTGCGCTTTCTCTTTTTCTTTTTTTTTTTGCTGCGATTTTGGAAATGCAGACTCCCAATATACTGACCTGTTCTGCGCCGGTTGGCGAACAGGTGTGGCCCGGGAGAATTTCCTGAGATGAACACACCCGTCCGACAGTCCTCTTGAATCCAGCCACGTCCGAACTCACAGAACACTGTTGGTTCCTATGAGGGGATTTCACAGTTGAGCCGGGCCAGCCGGTACAGCTAAGCAGGCGGGGTGAAAGCAGCTTAGTCACCCCTATGACACAAGGCACTGAGTGCATTCATGAAATTCCTGGTGGGTTTGCATAGGTTTAGCCTGGCCCAGCGCACAGCCAGGCCAAGAACCCCGGCTCCCCTCGCTGGCTGCCCCCTTGAACTCTGAAGGCCCACAGCTTAGTTTCAGATTCTGGGGCTGAACACCAGAACACGTGAGTCCTTCTCTCCTTCATTTACTGTGTTGTTGTAGTCGCCGACTTTACAAATGCTTGATGGGTGAAGGTAACTAACGACTGAATGACTGCAGTGGCCGTACCTGTCCTGTCCACGAGAAGTGTGGCGGTGATTAAAACGGACTGAAGACTGGCTAGCTCAGATACAGAGATGACATGTTCGAAGGTCAATGCAACGGTCTGACACTGCTCATCCGTTCCTTCCTTGAAATATATTAGACAATGCCTGCAAAGGTAAACAAATAAAACTGAGGAACCACCCTCTAGGTTCATCACCATTGGGTTTTTTTAATGGAGATTTTCTGATTATGCCCCACTTGGCCTTTTACAATCACATACATAGATCTGTTTTATACAGGAGAGGAGGAACAAGTTGCAAAAGGTAATTTAAAAAGGACCCATATTATCTCATCTGGAAAGGATGCGAGGGTCCCTCGTCCCAAGTCGCAACTTGTCTCTTCATTCAAACCCCCCCCCCCCCACCATCAGCCCTGGGAAGGGCTTAACGGAGACTTCAGGCACCGCTGGCTCCAACCCTGAATCCTATCTGCGTGTCTCACTGGTCTTCTGTCTGGACCGTTTTCAACATTTCTCTGTTCATTAGGTGGAGTGCGCTCGGTTGACGTGCCGTCTCTCTGCCCTTACAGAGTCAAAGAGCAGTAACAGTGTGAGTAATGGTGAAACTGAGGGGGGGGGGAGAATAACTTCAGTGCTTTTTTTTTTGCCCCCCTCTCAGCCAGACAGAAATACAGCGGATACAGAGGTGGACATAAAAGCCATCTTTAATACAATTCAGGGGTGGTGATATGGGACAAAAACCACAGTGATGACCTTTGACCCTTCAATAGATTATTTAAATGCACAGAAGGAAAAAAGTGTAAAATAAAGTTTTTTGAAGAGCAGCGGTGATATCAATTTCTCTGGTATGAATTTTGACGAGGGAGAATTTCAAAGTACGATATGGTTGCTGCTTTTTATCTATCAGAACTTTTCATTTTCACCCATAGCGTTAATTATGAACCTAAGCCTCGCCTGACAAACTTGACCTCAGAGAGGGAAAAGTGGAAAAAGGTCCAGAGCATTCAGGTGAAACGATTCTGCACGGCGAGTCTCAATAACTTGTTCAGAAAAGGGGGGTTGGGGGGGTGAATATCTCATATTCAGAGTCGTTAGCTGCATTGCTATGCAAATCAATCCTTATCAAGCTGACGTGATACAGTTTATATGTAATAAAATTAACACAGCACTTTCATTTTTCCCCCAGTTGAAAAAGTTCCTTCTGATTGAATCTGCAAGTTATTTTATCGGCACGTGTTTTTAACAGCACTGATTTATCAGCGTATGCATAATAACGTGCATGCATATTGACCAGGCCTGACGAAACATGCTTCTCTCTCTTTCTCTCTCTCTCTCTCTCTCACACACACACACACACACACACTCAACCAACAAGGAAACAGAATCAGTCTAATCGATGCCATCATTAGATCCGATAAGGCCGGCCCCTAGCTGTCCCCCCAGGCCTGCAGAGAAACACTACACAGCTGTTACTACACGGAGGAAAGGCAGATTACCTGAGTGATAGTAGGCGTCGGAGGCTCGACTCATTTCCAAATGCTAACGAGGCCGTTTCGCAGCTCCGTTAACACGTCTAATAAGCCTGCCTCTCTCTCTCTCTCTCTCTCTCTCTCTCTCTCTCTCTCTCTCTCTCTCTCTCTCTCTCTCTCTCTCTCTCTCTCTCTCTCTCTCTCTCTCTCTCTCTCTCTCTGTCTGTCTGTCTGTCTGTCTGTCTGTCTGTCTCTGTCTGTCTGTCTCTGCGAGTTATCTCGGGGAGGGCGCAGATCTGCGGATAATACTACAGGCGCTTTACGTTAAAGCTGCTAGCCGCGTTTTCGCGCGATGCATAACTATTTATGATTTCGCAAAGCCGACATAATTGCCTAAAGGTTAACCGAGGGGAGTCTCTGATCCCGTCTTCTTGCGTTACTTTGTTTGCTGTATTATGAACGAGGAGATTTAACCGCTCGCGTGTTCGGAAAAGCCGCTGTGAAGGCCATCGGCGCGAGACGGGAGGAACTCGTGCTCGGCTGTTAAGCAATTTTGCAGCTTTTATTGGAGCTGTCAAGTCAAACAATCAGCAGATAATACGGCCTTGGTTTGTCAATTATGAACGTGTCAAGAGATGCACTAAAGGCTACGACAGATGCCACTTATCTCCGCTGTGTGACTGTATCATCGGAGGTGGGGGGGGGGGGTATAACATGTAGATGTTTACATAAGAGAAATATTAGTATCACTCAGAGATGTAATTCCTTTCACCCATCCCTCTCGTAGGGGATTGACTCCGAAAAAACACACAATGATTATTTTTCTTTAAAAAAAAAACTAACAGAAAAAAAAACGGAACACGCAGAAAAAGCATCCTCGCTGATGTTCTGTCCATTTCCAACGTCGCTTCTTGTATATATATATATATATATATATATATATATATATATATATATATATATATATATATATATATATATATATATATATGTTGGGTGGAAATCCTCTTAGAATGCAAAGTAAATAGATTAGGATACAGTGAGGGATTAGGGTTCGCGCGGCGCTGTCAGATTAGTCGGGGCGCGCAGCGCGTCGACGGCTGACACGGCGATGGCTGCTGTTCAGGAAACGGGGCTCCGTGCGATGCTTTAAAAGGCGCTGGTTGGCTCCCGTTCATGAATAAAACTGTGGCCTGTAATCTCGGCCAACACACACACACACACAGGCACACGAACGCAGACACACGCACGCACGCACGCAGACAGTATATATGCACTGTACGTACGTCGTACGACACGAGCCTCGAAACGTTCACTATAACCGGTGATGGAGGTCGTCTTCATTTCTCAGTTGGAACAACATGTTTGAAAAGACAAAAAGCCCTGTATAACTGCCTGACCTCACAGTGACAACCAACGGACTGAATCCCACTAACCGAGGGAGCCCAAGCACTGATCCAAGAAATGTGGAAATATGAATTTTATTTCTTTAAAAAAAAAAAGTTGTTTGAGCAAAGTGTGTTTACAGTCTGTGCAGCAACTCGGTTGCAAAGCTCGCGGTTACAAACCTTAACGCGAGCTAATTATTCTGCTTTACACAGATATCAGTTTGGACATGGACATTTAGGCACAATGGCAGAAAGGTGTATTGCTCATCCAGGTTACAGCTAATTACATGACCCTTGTGTCTAAAGCTGAATGCAACCCATTTGGTGCAGGATCGACTATTACCGGAAACCTTCTTTGTTGTTTCTGTCCTTGTCCATCTTCCCTGTAGCTTCTTTGTATTTTACTGTACAGCAAAAAAAAAAAAACCCCAAAAAAAACAAACTAGGGGGATGGCAGAGTGAGCACTGTTTTTTCTTTAAAAAAAAAAATCCCTATCCATCCCTATCCAGTTAGAGAGAGTCATTGGTGAAGTTTTTAAACCAGTCCCAGGTGAACCACTTGGAGGGTCTCAGGGTCCTCCGTCTCCTGAGGGAGAGTGAACAGAAACAGTGAATTCAGTAAACCTGCACGGCATACTGTGTTCCTCCGTCAACCTACACGGGTTTTCATTGTGGGACTGCAGACAAGAACATCATTGCTCGATGCTGTCTACCCAGCCTCAAAGCTGTGGAGTCAAAGCCCTGGATTATCTACACATATTATCGCCAACCTTGTAGTGTGACCAATTTACAAGTGCCCCTACTACTTACTCTTATCATGGATGACAATGCTCTGTAACTGAATCTATGCTATGCTACCATGCAATGCTATGCCTTGTTGTGCTCCGCTATTTTAAAATAAGATAAGCTATACTTCCATAAAATACTATGCTATGTCATCCTATATGCTGTGCTCCATTATGCTATACTGCACTGTACTATATAAAATAGTGTACTAACACTACTTTAAACTACACTATAGTATACTATACCTTACTATTCTACAGCATATTATACTATACATTACTATATGTCACCATACTATAGCTTACTATGTCAAACTTTCCAAAACATATCTACTTCTACAAACAGGGTTGACACATTTACTGCAAATATTGTCAATTTAGGTGAAAAGATGATGAACTTACATTCGTATCGTCTGCGTCAACCAGACTGATTTCTGCTGAACACAATACCAGATGGGAGACGTTACACGTACATGCAAACCAGCCCTGACACTTTGAACAAGTCTAACAGCCGTACATTAACCATGCATAATTGCACGCGACAGCCCCACACCACATTAACTCGCACAAATGTAGGTGCACTCACAAATGTATGCAAGCATGCACACGCACACCACACACAGACGGTAAGTTGAACACGTTTCCTTTGCGGGGGTCTGAATGTAAACCGTTGTCACTCATGGTGATCTCTCTCGCTTTGAGCCTTGCGTTAAGATTATGATTGACATTAAAACCCCGACGCACGTTAAACAGATATTTAAAATGGCAATGCAAATTCCCTCCAATAGCCTACAGTCTGGATTATGAAATGACAGAGTGATTTGGTACCAAGACGATTGCTAATCGCCTGAAAAATTGAATTATTAAAACAGAGAGTAGGAACAGGGGAGAGTGAGGGTATGTTTCCTAATGGGTTTTTTTCTTCTTCCTCCTAAATGGCCAGTTAGTTGTCTCAGACATCTGAAACCAGGAGGGGAAAGCACTCAGGCTACATTTAGAGCATAAAACCCACTAAATGTCGCCAGAGAATTCTTGTAGGGCTTAAAACTCGGCCCTGAAATAGACATGCCAAAGATTACAAGATGTGATTTAGTGTAGCTAATGGGTCATATCTGTCCTTCAGCTCTTACTGACCAAGAGGGAGGATGTGCGTGTTGCAGGTGAATAAAGGCGCAGGAATACAAAAAAAAAATTAGAGCAGTTACGGAGGCTCAAGCATTTGTCAGCTTTCTCTCAAAACACATACAGATGAACATACACATGCACAGATGCAAACGGGGCGTAACACACATGCACACATGGAAATACACACACACACACACACACACACACACACACACACACACACACACACACACACACACACACACACACACACACACTCCCATAGACACACACCTGCTTGTCTCCAGTTCCGGATGGAGTCTGCGCTCAGAGTCACGTGAACGCTCTCATCCTGTGGCCTTCTCCAACTTGGCCTGTCAACACCCCCGAGGACCAATCACAACACAGGTGGGTTACCTTTGGTGGACACTTGCTGGATTTTTGTCAAAACAAATAAATCAATGTGAAACCACGGTAGGCCTAATATCGGATAGGATCAACTTTACAGTACTGACACAGCTTTCGCACCTGAGTGTCAAGTCAGGACCCTACCAGCTACACTGGCACATTACCAGCCATTGTTTAGGGGGTCTACTCTGCAGATCAAGGTGGCTGGTGAAGTAGTAAAAGTAGCTGGCGATTGTTGGAATTTACCTTGAAGCTACACTCGCTCAGGACTGCAACCTGCTGCATATGAACACATGTTTTTTGTTTTTTTTTCTTGCTGTGAGCTCCTTTTGCTCCCATGTGTCGTGATGTACCATGAAGCTTATGTTAATCATCAGTATACTTCTCCCAGCCGTGCCACTAGCACGAGTTCCCGCACACCTGTTTGTATTTGGTGACTGGATTGGCTCCGATTTTTATCCTTCACTCATTCTTATAATGATACTAGCAGCATCTCCATCAAGCTATCTTTATGTGAATTGCAAATAAGAAGGACAGATTAGGTGGTTATGTATTACATAGTTGATGGAAACTGAATTTTTAACTGGTCCAGTGGAAAGTTATACTTGTCAACCCTTCTTCATGTTTCTCTTGAATGTTCTGATCATGTAGTCCTGCTGAAAGATAAGTTGTTGATTCATGGACAAGAGGAGTGAATTTCCTTTCCTGATACATAAAACTGGGCCTTTATACCATGCAAACATGTAATGGCTGCTAACTATTCACAGGCATGACACATGATCTAGGATTAAAATATTTCTCGGCCATTCTCCTAGATATTAGTCAGACAGATGAGACAAGACTCTGGAGCAGTGCTTAGGTTCGAGGTTCAGGCTGGCACTAAGTCAATATAGAGAAAGATAGGGGCGTCCGGGTACTGTAGCCATCTATTCCGTTGCCTACCAACATGGGGATCTCAGGTTCGAATCCCCGTGTTACCTCCGGCTTGGTCGGGCATCCCAAGAGATACAATTGGCCGTGTCTGTGGCTGGGAAGCCAGATGTGGGTATGTGTCCTGGTCACTGCACTAGCGCCTCCTCTGGTCGGTCAGGGCGCCTGTTCAGGGGGGAAGGGGAACTGGGGGGAATAGCGTGATCCTCCCACTCACTACGTCCCCCTTTTGAAACTCCTCACTTTCAGGTGAAGAGAAGCGACTGGCGACTCCACATGTATCGGAGGAGGCATGTGGTAGTCTGCAGCCCTCCCCGGATCAGCAGAGGGGGTGGAGCAGTGACCGGGATGGCTCGGAAGAGTGGGGTAATTGACCAGCTACAATTAGGGAGAAAAAGGGGAAAAATTCCACAAAAAAAATGAAGATATCAGTTAATTGCCTAAAATAGTCAGAAATCACGAAAGGCAAACGTTTGCCTCTTGATGACTCTCGACCTGTCTCGGCTTCGATGCAGCCCAACTTCAGCGACAACAAAACCAGCCTCTATTTTCTCTACGTCGCTGACAGAGGGGTAAGACGTGAGTGAGCAGGGCCAACAGTCATCAAAGGAATGTTGGGAGGCTTCCCAGTTTCCTGTCTCGCTCCCCGCTCCCTCTCCGCACACAGGAGGCGGATTTGGGAACATGGCAATCGGCGAGGAGCCCCCAAAATGCCCGTCGTGCTCGTTTTATTTTTCCTCTGTCTTTCTCTCCCTTTCTTCTTTTCTCTCTGCATGCCAAACGGGAGCACGCACTGCGCTGTAATACCTCCCCTTACTCCATCTCGGCTAAGCTGTCACTGGCTTCACACAAGAAACAATAAAACTTCATTGGAGACCAGATTAGGAGTGTATGTGTGTGTGTGTGTGTGTGTGTGTGTGTGTGAGGGTGGGTGGGGGTTCAATGTTCAAAAAACATTCAAAAGGAAGGGAGAAATATTGTGTAGGGAAAAAAAGCATTGTTTTTTGTCTCTGTGGCTGTTTTCTGTAGGGATGTATCACAATCTGGCTTCTTAGTGAGTATGAGTAGTACGGGGGGAAGACCTGGGGTAGTATAACTGGACTAATGGCAGCCAAACCGCCCTAACCGTCTTTACTACACCCTCTCTCTTCTTTTGTTGCTCTCTCTCTCTCTCTCTCTCTCTCTCTCTCTCTCTCTCTCTCTCTCTCTCTCTCTCTCTCTCTCTCTCTCTCTCTCTCTCTCTCTCTCTCTCTCTCTCTCTCTCTCTCTCTCTCTCTCTCTCCCTTTTACCAATTCTTTAAAAAAAGAGCTTAAGTCAGACCATCTCTGTCCCTCATACTCTCACACAGTCTCTCTCGCTCTCTTTCTCTGGGCCAAGCTTGTTTAAATTGGCCGATAGGAAGGGATTTGGGGTAGATGGAGGGGGCTTAGAGGAGAGCGGAGTGGTGAGGTGGTGGTGGGGGTAGCAGAGTCATCAGTGTTACAGTCAAACAGCCATGAAAAGTCTGTGTGGATGAAAAGAACAAGAGTTCTTTTATATCTAATACACACAAATCCCATATTAATGCTCCAGTATGTTAGTTGGGGTATCAAGTACCCCTTTGCCCCCTACCATTTCCACAATAAAAGAGACATGGATGGCTATATTTGTACACATCTGCTTGTCTGTGTGTTTCTGTGTGTGTGTAAGAGAAAGAGAAACAGAAGGAGAGTGAGAGAGTGAATGACACTTTCAATGCATGTTTGTAGCATCATTTTCCAGACGCTATTTGTGGGGATGATGTGCTGGGAGTACAGACACTTTGTACTGAGTACCAACACTGAGTACTCTCTGCTCTCCCAAGTCTGGGTAGAAGTTGGTGCTGGTAGTAACAGTGGTGGTGGTGGTTTCAACAGGATCAGACGGACTGCAGTTATATTTTTTAGACATGACAGAAATATTTCAGGTTTGGCAAAAGGTGTTGCTGTGTCATTGGAAGCGCAAGAACTGCCACGAATATGTTTGTTTTTTGTTGTTGTTTTTTTTACATTTGAAAGGTTAGCTTGGTCATCTTTTTATGGGTGTCTTGGTGTAATCAATGTTCTGCAATATTCATGTATCTTGTATGGTGTAAGTGACTTCCAGTTTCCAGCTGTGGTTTGTTTGTCTGTGGCTGTGCTTACTTTTTAACTTTTAACAACGTTTAACAACTTCTAGAGACCTTTTGGATTATTCTAATTGATTTCATGGTTTGTCTGTTTTATGGACTCTTACCTGATCATCAATTGTTGCGCTTACTCCCTGCACCGAGAACCATGTGGACTCAACCCTCAGCTGATGGAGCTAACGGCTAACAGAGCTAACAGCTAACTTCCACTTTCTCATCTGTGAACATCCATCAACTGGTTTAATATCACTATGCCTTGCAAAGAGTGCCTAAAAGCAATAAATGACATTACTAACCTCAAGGCTTATATCTGGCGGCTCTCAGATGAACTCCAAATAAAGGACTGTCTTTTATCTGATTTTATGGACACCACAGCCACACAGCCCAAAATTATCTCTGTTATGAACTCAGCCATCTCTGATACCAACCTCTGGGACTCATCATCTCATTGCCGGCCCTCCTCCTGCCCCACTCCCAGCTCACAGGCTACCTGGTCAGAGGTGGTAGTCAGATATGGCAAGACGGAAAGACCCAGAGCTGCCTCACCTCCGCCCATAAACCTCTCATGTTGGTTTACCATGCTATCGGCTAAAGCTATGGTTCACCATGTTGATGCCCCCATGACTGTTGCTGTTCCTGTGGCCAATTTTGCTCTTTCCCATGTGGAATCTTTCCCTGCTCCAGCTGGAACTACTCCTGCTGCAACGGCTGCCCCGGCTGCTGTGGTGACTGACCCACCTCCCGCTCCTGCTGCCACCGTGGATCCTCCTGCATCGTCCTCCCGGGCATTCAGGCAGGCTGGTCACTCCCAGTCCCAATGCTGCTTCCTCAGGCCAACAACATTCATTCCCTCCCAAGACTAACCCTGACAGCACTGTCAATCAGTCATCCCCCCCCCACTACCTTGATCATTTGGGAATAGTCCGAAACATCAGTCCGATACATCAGTTTCATAAATGTGATTACGCATTGCTCTCCTGGAGCTACTGTTCCTGACACCCTGGGGAATCTCCCAGGACTCCTTGACTCATTTCCTACAATTATGGAAGTAATAGTTCACGTTGGGTTTATTCATACCTTTGACTTGTTCTCAGAGTATTCCTTTCTTATAGAAGAGACCGCCTTCACCTGAACATGCTAGGTAGTTGCATGCTTGCTGCTAATCTGCAGCATGCTAATTTGATCTGCTCCACTGGTCTAACAATACATCAACTCTCCAGCTTCTACCTCGATATCTCTGACCACCTGGTAATCACCATGGACATTGACATTACTATCCCCATCCCCATCCCAAAAGTCAAACGCATAATATCCTTCAGAAATTTCAAATCTATCTCCGCCTCAGCTCTTTCTGCCTCATTGCCGGTAAAATGTCTGCCTCCCCTCCTCCACTGTCTGAAATCCCTACGATCTTGTCAATTATTATAATGACTCACTCTTCCCCTGTCTTGATCAGCTGGCCCCCATTAAAACCAAACTAGTTTCATTCGCACACTCAGCTCCCTGGTATACTCCTGAACTCCATCAAATGAAATCCCATAAGCACCAGCTCAAAAGTGTTTGCAAGAAAACTAGTTTAACAGTGAATCTCCAAGCCAACACAGACTACCTTCAACAATACAAAGATGCTGTCATCACAGCTTGGCCCATCTACTAATCACACCTCATACACTCTGGCTCAGCCAACCCCAAGGCTATCTTTTCCACAATAAACGTCTTCTTTTGGCTTATTTCCTGGTTCTCAGGGGTCACCACAGCAGATTTCACAGTTGTTAACCCAGGCCTTGACCGATCAGGTATGGAGCCTCAACTGATCCGGTATGGTCTTGTCAAACTGCATACTGATTTGGCAAAATGTTATGTCAGATTCCCTTCCTGACACAACCACTAACCCTATGGATGGGGGCACAGGTAAAGTGCTGGATGCCACCCCAGTATTCATGGACTTGCGCCCATGCCTGTCTCTTTTCCACAATAAACAAACTTCTCAAACCCAGTGACAATTCCTCCAATTCCTTCTCAGTTAACAAGTGCAATGCCTTCCTTTCATTTTTCCAAACTAAAATTGACACCATCTACAGCAACCTGACCACCTCACCTGCCATCTCAACACCCCCCCCCCAACTGGCTGCTGTCACCCCCACTCTCAAAAAATCTGAATTCAACCCTGATATCACGAGCAATTTCCGGTCTATCTCCAGTCTCCCCTTTATGTCAAAGAAACCGGAATGTGTTGTTGCCTCCCAACTCAAAGCTCACTTCATCTCTAACGTCCTGTTTGAACCATTTCAATCTGGTTTCCAATCACAGCACAACACAACACAGAAACAACACTCTTTAAAGTCATTAATATCCTCCCCACAGACTTTGGCCACCTCAGCATTCTGATCCTCCTCAACCTCACTGCAGCTTCTGACACCATCAATCCACACCATTCTTCTCTCCCGCCTTGAATCCCCCTTAACACCACAGCTACTGCCCTCTCCTGGCTAAAGTCAAATCTCACAAACAGACAAGAGATCGTCAGCATAAACAACTGCACCTCCTTCACCGCTCCTCTGTCCCAAGGCATCCTCCAGGGTTCGGTGCTTGGTCCCCTTCTGTTCATCATTTACATGCTCCCCCTTGGTGACATCATACATCCTCACAGTCTCCACTTCCACTGCTATGCCAATGAAGTCCAGCTCTACATCTCCACTAAATCCAACACCAGTACAGCTTCTTGTCTGACCAACTGCCTAATTGAAATCAAATCATGGAGGCAAGTTAACCTCCTCAAATTAAATTGTGATAAATCTGACATGATCATCATCGGTCCCAAATCCCTCACAAAAACCCCTCATGACTTCTGCCTCACCATCAACAACTCTTCTCTGTCCCCCTACCCACACATCTGCAAACTTGGAATCATTTTCGACAGCAACCCCTCCTTTGAACACCATGTCAATCAAATCACCAGAACTGCCTTTTTGCACCTAAAAATACATTGCCCCTTTCCGCCCATCACTCTCCTTCTCTGCTGCTGAAACTTTGATCCATGCTTTCATCACATCCAGAATTGACTACTACAACAGCATTGTCTAGGGCTCATCGTCCAAAGTCCTAAAGAAACTCCGGTACATCTAGAACTCTGCTGCTCACCCATTCCTGCTCTCGTAAGCACATCACCCCTGTCCTCCAGAACCTCAACTGGTTCCCTGTCCCACAACGGATCCAATTCAAAGTCATTCTCCTCACTCACAAATCCCTCCATAACAAGGCCTCTTCCTACCTCACTGACCCGCTCCACTACCACACTCCTTCCCATTGCCTTTGCTCCTCTGACATCAACCTCCTGTCTCCACCACACAGGACCATGCACTGGACCTGGGGTGACAGCCTTCTCCATAACTGCCCCCTCCACCTGGAACTCCCTCCCCAAACACATCAGAGCCTCCACCCATCTGTCCATATTCAAATCATTAACCAAGACTCACCTGTTCAGAATTGCTTTTGATGTGTGATTAATGTTGTGTTTTCGGCTTTTGGTGTGTTCATTTATGTTTGTCATGTAAAGCATCTTTGAGTATTTTGAAAAGTGCTGTACAAATAAATTGTATTGTTATCTTCAAACACTCAGACAGTGGCTAATAGCTGAAGGAAATATAATCACTATTGCTATGCATGCCGCTGTGTCAATGTGAAAACACGAGAAGGGAAGGCACTCAGAAAACTTGCACAAATACATCAACTTTCAAACACACACACATGCAAACACAGGCAGTTATATATAGGCATGCAAATAAATGCACACACATACATTTATATTCAAATGCAGACATGTATACAAGCACAAGCGCACATGCATGCGCGCACACACACACACACACACACACACACACACACACACACACACACACACACACACACACACAGGCCCAGTCATGTAAGACTACATGCTTGGACAAACATAAACAATAAACAAATAAACAGATATTCATGGAAAGACGATACATATATGCAGATAACTCACTGTAGTGTGGGAGGGTCCAGAAAACTCTGTCTGTTTACCGTTTCATCTGTCTGTCTATCCATCCTCGGGGCGGAACAGACTCCATTTCTCCCTCTATCAGACTCATCTGGGAGAGGCAAGACACATACACACACACACACACACACACACACACACACACACACACACACACACACACACACACACACACACACATACACACACACACACACACACACACACAGTATTTAGTCGTTTACCTGATAGAGTGAATAGGAGAGACCCACAGAAATAGCAAGAGGAAGAGAGAAAAAGAGCTAGGGAGAGACATGCAGAGAGACAAAGAAAGACAAAGCGAGAAAGAAATACACTGATTCACCCATAGACAATGAAAGAGCGAGACAGAGGGAAAGAAGAGACAGTAAAACAGAAAAGTTGAAGAGCAGTAGAGATTGCGATGCGATGGCTGAGGAAGACAGAAAAAGAAAAAAATGACAAAACACACACAGACATATACCCCCCCCTTAACCAGCAACACCCCTCCCCTCCTCCACCCCAATCAAGGGGAGGGTGGGAGAGAGGGAGGAGAGGAGGTGGATGAGGAGGAGAAGAAGTGGATCTAGAGATAAAGCTCTTGTCTCTTCTTCCATTGAAAGGCCCTGCAGTCATATCAGCCATTGTGAGTGGGGGAGACAGGCGGACAGGCAGCCAGTTGGCTCTTCTCCTTCTGGCTACACGCTACTGAAAAGAACACAGATAGAGATGCGGAGAAAGAGGTCTTCCCTCACACTCGTTTTGCTACCCCCCCCCCCGCTCCCCACACACAATGCCGTATCTATCCAAATCAACGCACTTGTCAGCCAGACGGGTATAAGCGATTTCCAACACCGTTACAAAAAAAAAACAGCGCTTCAAAGATAATATGTGTGTGTGTGTGCATGCACGTGCGTTGTTTACACATGTTTGTGTGTGTGAATATCTTTGTGAGTGTGTGTTGGTATGAGCCAAGGCAGAGGTGGCACAAAATATGAGCACATGTGCATGTGAATATCGTGTCCCTGTTCCCAATGGGATTCAAAGACCAGGCGATGTGAACACACTGCAGCGAACAGCCATCTTAACCAGCCATTAAATGTAGCGTTCATCTTAAGAATGTCATTTTCCTTCAAGCAACTTGAAAAGAAAAACGTAGCAAATGGAATAGATGGGAGACGTTCATGCTCTTTTTCAATACAGAACATTTTGCTCCATGAATTTTCCTATGGATCTATCAAGTCACATCATTTGGGGACAGCCGTTAACAATAGCCAAAACTCTGGGTGGGACATAGAAAAATGAGGAAGATTTTTCCCTGGCTGTGGACCAAACTCTCTTCACCTCAAATTGCCCCAGTGTAGCTGCTCAATTGTCACGGGTAGGCAAGTTTGGTTGCAGTGGAGTGCTCCACCGACAGCACAACTTTTATACTACAGACCTTAAACTTTGGTTCTGATTCTTTGCTCAGATGCACATTTTTGTCTCATTGTCGATATTCATTTTTGAAATACAGCTACACCAAACAACATCTTGTGCGCACACAGCCTTTTCACTTGCATTTTTTTTAAACTTAGTAATTTCCCAGGATAAAATGTACTTTTAAATGTGTGTGTGTGTGTGTGTGTGTGTGTGTGTGTGTGTGTGTGTGTGTGTGTGTGTGTGTGTTTGTGCATGTGCGTATATATTTGTGTATTTCCATGCACAGTGAGAGTATGCATATTTGCATTCATAATTGTGTGTGCTCACATACCCTATATCTGGCGGATATGTGTCATAACTTGTGTTTGCCTGGTATATTTGTCATATGATATTTGTACAGGTAAATGCAAGGACGGGGAGGGCCTGTGAAGGAGGACTCTTTAGGGAACATTTTGGTTTGCATTAGAAGAACAGGCTGTTTTGTACACACACTACACACATACACACATACACACACACACACACACACACACACACACACACACACACACACACACACACACACACACACACACACACACACACACACACACACACACACACACATAAAAATCTCCCTCTCACCTTTTTTGGGATGGTGTGTGTCTTCCTCAAGCTCAGGTCCTCTACCAGAGGCTTTGGAGTTTAATGGTTCTGCGCAGTATCTTAGCTTTTCCTAGGACTGTCCTCTTCTGGACAGAGACCTAAGATGTTGTTCCTGGAATCTGCTGGAGCCACTCTCCCAGTTTGGGGGTCACAGCCCCTAGTGCTCCTATTACCACTGGGACTACTGTGGATTTCACCTTCCACATCTGAGCTACTTCTTCTCTCAGCCCTTGGTATTTCCTAGTTTCTCATGCTCTTTCTTCCTGATGTTGCTGTCACTTGGGGATGCCACATCGATCACTACGGCTGTCCTCTGCTCCTTGTCGACCACCACAGTCTCTCTATCTCCCTCTCTCTCCCTCTCTCTTCCTCTCTCTCTCTCTCTCTCTCTCTCTCTCTCTCTCTCTCTCTCTCTCTCTCTCTCTCTCTATATATATATATATATAGAGAGAGAGAGAGAGAGAGAGAGAGAGAGAGAGAGAGAGAGAGAGGGAGAGAGAGAGAGAGATAGATAGATAGATAGATATAGTTTGACAGCTGATGATTGCTTATGGCATGAAACAGGCTTGTACTGTCTCATAAAGAATTTACTTGACTCACTGGATTATATATATATACACTACCGTTCAAAAGTTTGGGATCACATTGAAATGTCCATATTTTTGAAGGAAAAGCACTGTACTTTTCAATGAAGATAACTTTAAACTAGTCTTAACTTTAAAGAAATACACTCTATACATTGCTAATGTGGTAAATGACTATTCTAGCTGCAAATGTCTGGTTTTTGGTGCAATATCTACATAGGTGTATAGAGGCCCATTTCAAGCAACTATCACTCCAGTGTTCTAATGGTACAATGTGTTTGCTCATTGGCTCAGAAGGCTAATTGATGATTAGAAAACCCTTGTGCAATCATGTTCACACATCTGAAAACAGTTTAGCTCGTTACAGAAGCTACAAAACTGACCTTCCTTTGAGCAGATTGAGTTTCTGGAGCATCACATTTGTGGGGTCAATTAAATGCTCAAAATGGCCAGAAAAAGAGAACTTTCATCTGAAACTCGACAGTCTATTCTTGTTCTTAGAAATGAAGGCTATTCCATGCGAGAAATTGCTAAGAAATTGAAGATTTCCAACACCGGTGTGTACTACTCTCTTCAGAGGACAGCACAAACAGGCTCTAACCAGAGTAGAAAAAGAAGTGGGAGGCCGCGTTGCACAACTGAGCAAGAAGATAAGTACATTAGAGTCTCTAGTTTGAGAAACAGACGCCTCACAGGTCCCCAACTGGCATCTTCATTAAATAGTACCCGCAAAACACCAGTGTCAACATCTACAGTGAAGAGGCGGTTGCGGGATTCTGGGCTTCAGGGCAGAGTGGCAAAGAAAAAGCCATATCTGAGACTGACCAATAAAAGAAAAAGATTAAGATGGGCAAAAGAACACAGACATTGGACAGAGGAAGACTGGAAAAAAGTGTTGTGGACGGATGAATCCAAGTTTGAGGTGTTTGGATCACAAAGAAGAACGTTTGTGAGACGCAGAACAAATGAAAAGATGCTGGAAGAGTGCCTGACGCCATCTGTTAAGCATGGTGGAGGTAATGTGATGGTCTGGGGTTGCTTTGGTGCTGGTAAGGTGGGAGATTTGTACAGGGTAAAAGGGATTCTGAATAAGGAAGGCTATCACTCCATTTTGCAACGCCATGCCATACCCAGTGGACAGCGCTTGATTGGAGCCAATTTCATCCTACAACAGGACAATGACCCTAAACACACCTCCAAATTGTGCAAGAACTATTTAGAGCAGAAGCAGGCAGCTGGTATTCTATCGGTAATGGAGTGGCCAGCGCAGTCACCAGATCTGAACCCCATTGAGCTGTTGTGGGAGCAGCTTGACCGTATGGTACGCAAGAAGTGCCCATCCAACCAATCCAACTTGTGGGAGCTGCTTCTGGAAGCGTGGGGTGCAATTTCTCCAGATTACCTCAACAAATTAACAGCTAGAATGCCAAAGGTCTGCAATGCTGTAATTGCTGCAAATGGAGGATTCTTTGACGAAAGCAAAGTTTGATGTAAAAAAAATCTTATTTCAAATACAAATCATTATTTCTAACCTTGTCAATGTCTTGACTCTATTTTCTATTCATTTCACAACATATGGTGGTGAATAAGTGTGACTTTTCATGGAAAACACAAAATTGTTTGGGTGATCCCAAACTTTTGAACGGTAGTGTATATATTTATATATATACAGTGCATCCGGAAAGTATTCACACCCATTCACTTTCCCCACATTTTGTTATGTTACAGCCTTATTCCAAAATGGATTAAATTCCTTTTTTTCCTCATCAATCTACATCCAATACCCCATAATGACAAAGCAAAAAAGGTTTTGTAGAAACTTTTGCAAATTTATTAAAAATAAAAAACTGAAATATCGCATGTACATAAGTATTCACACCCTTTACTCAGTACTTGGTTGAGGCCCCCTTGGCAGCGATTACAGCCTCAAGTCTTCTTGGGTATGAAGCTATAAGCTTGGCACACCTATATTTGGGGTATTTCTCTCATTCTTCTCTGCAGATCCTCTCGAGCTCTGTAAGGTTAGATGGGGAGCGTCGCTGCACAGCTATTTTCAGGTCTTTCCAGAGTTGGTCAATGGGGTTCAAGTCTGGGCTCTGGCTGGGCCACTCAAGGACATTCACAGACTTGTCCCGAAGCCACTCCTTCGTTAACTTGGCTGTGTGCTTAGGGTCATTGTCGTGTTAAAAGGTAAACCTTTGCCCCAGTCTGAGGTCCTAAGCGCTCTGGAGCAGGTTTTCATCAAGGATCTCTCTGTACTTTGCTCCATTCATCTTTCCCTCGATCCTGACTAGTGTCCCAGTTCCTGCCGCTGAAAAACATCCCCACAGCATGATGCTGCCACCACCATGCTTCACTGTAGGGATGGTATTAGCAAGGTGATGAGAGGTGCCTGGTTTCCTCCAGACGTGACGTTTGGCATTCAGGCCAAAGAGTTCAATCTTGGTTTCATCAGACCAGAGAATCTTGTTTCTCATGGTCTGAGAGTCCTTTAGGTGCTTTCTGGCAAACTCCAAGCAGGCTGTCATGTGCCTTTTATTGAGCAGAGGCTTCCGTCCGGCCACTCTACCATAAAGGCCTGATTGGTGGAGTGCTGCAGAGATGGTTGTCCTTCTGGAAGGTTCTCCCATCTCCACAGAGGAACGCTGGAGCTCTGTCAGAGTGACCATCGGGTTCTTGGTCACCTCCCTGACCAAGGCCCTTCTCCCCCGATTGCTCAGTTTGGCTGGGCGGCCAGCTCTAGGAAGAATCCTTGTGGACCTAAACTTCTTCCATTTATGAATGATGGAGACCACTGTGCTCTTCGGGACCTTCAAAGCTGTAGAAATTTTTTGTACCCTTCCCCAGATCTGTGCCTCGATACAATCCTGTCTCGGAGGTCCACAGACAATTCCTTTGACTTCATGGCTTGGTTTCTGCTCTGACATGCACTGTCAACAGTGGGACCTTATATAGACAGGTGTGTGCCTTTCCAAATCATGTCCAATCAATTGAATTTACTAGAGGTGGACTCCAATCAAGATGTAGAAACATCTCAAGGATGATCAGTGGAAACAGGATGAACCTGAGCTCAATTTTGAGTGTCAAAGCAAAGGGTGTGAATACTTATGTACATGCAATATTTCAGTTTTTTATTTTTAATAAATTTGCAAAATTTCTACAAAACCTTTTTCACTTTGTCATTATGGGGTATTGTGTGTAGATTGATGAGAAAAAAAAGGAATTTAATCCATTTTGGAATAAGGCTGTAACATAACAAAATGTGGGGAAAGTGAAGGGGTGTGAATACTTTCCAGATGCACTGTATATATATATACACACACACACACACACGTCTGTGAATGTTCTCATTCATCCAGGTCACAGTTATCCAAAGGAATTGAATCAAGTGCAACTGGAGGCGAAACATCTTCACGGATATATAACCAAGTCCAGTTGCACTTGATTCAATTCCTTTGGACACACACACACACACACACACACACACACACACACACACACACACACAGACACACACACACACACACACACACACACTATATGTACAAAAGTATTGGGACACACCTCTTAATCA
>NC_079223.1:29325955-29355955 GCF_029633865.1 Lampris incognitus | reverse complement strand
TGTCCCATTTTCTTTTTAAATGGTCGAATTTCATCACAATGTTGAATTTTATTTATTTATTTATTTATCGCTCCCCCCCTTCCTCTTTTTCTCCCCAGTTGTACTTGGCCAACTAACCCACTCTTCCGAGCTGTCCCAATCTCTGCTCCACCCCCTCTGCCGGTCCGGGGAGGGCTGCAGACTACCACATGTTTCCTCCAATACGTGTAGAGTTCCCAGTCGCTTCTTTTCACCTGACAGTGAGGAGTTTCACCAGGGGGACATAGTACATGGGAGGATCCTGCTTTTCCCCCCAGTTCCCCTCCCTCCCGAACAGGCGCCCTGACCAACCAGAGGAGGCGCTAGTGCAGTGACCAGGACACATACCCACATCCAGCTTCCCACCTGCAGACACGGCCAATTGTGTCTGTAGAGACACCCGGCCAAGCCGGAGGCAACACGGGGATTCGAACCGGCGATCCGCATGTTGGTAGGCAATGGAAGAGACCATTACGCCAGCCGGACTCCACACTGGGTGATTTCACTGATGAGCAACCCTTCAACCAAAGAGGAAGAATGTATCAGTGAAATCACCTGGTGTGGAGTCGGGTTGGAATGAAAACCTGCATACACATGGTTCTCCATGGCACATGGTTAGCCACCACTGCCCCACAGTGTTGAATTTTATCAGTGTTTCACCTCTGTTCATGAGGATATGCATAAGAGTCTGGGCTCTGAGTAAGCAAGCAGTCTTTCTTAGTTCAGCTTCTTACTGTTTCAGAGAGACGGTGGCCTATATTTCCCCCCCTGTAAGAACGACACTGTAATCACTTGTTAATTTAGATCTGTCCTGTTTTGCCCAGGTCTTCACTGGTCCTGTCTGTGGTTTCTATAGGCTTACCATTTTCATACATATCGTATATTGCAAAAAATAAATGTGAATAAACTGTCTGAAAGAAAGGGGCCTATGAGATGCAAAGAAGGGATGGGAATTAGCATTTATTATCACAGGCCCTGCACCACACTGTCCTTCTTTTATTTCTTGAAACATATGCATGTTTGGGTGACACCTTGTTTGAAGGGGTGTGCACAAGACTGACACGACACTGTCATTACCAAGACATGATGCTTATAATGAACACATGTTTATGACTGTTGTTATTAAATGTCATTCGGTCAATCGTGTCATTCGGATCACAGAAAAAGACGATGATCTCAGATCTCAGATTCAAGTACTTCTCTGACAGGGTTAAGTGGGTGTTTTGGGAGGCTAATCTCAAGGGAGATGCTCTCATGTTGGCTAATTAAGCAAACCGTGCCTCAAACGCCACAAGTTGGCTTTCTTTTTTTTCTTTTCTTTTCCTTTTTTAAGTCCCAATGAGTGAATGAATCCATTTTGGTAATGCTTAATGAGCAAAACACACAATTAAAATCCCGCAGCAGAAATGCTAATGGTACCCAGTGACAACAGCCGAAGATTGATCATTAAGAAAAGCGCATTTCAATGACATAATGTTCATGAAAGGTGTCATGTCATGGTTATGACAGTGTCATGTAAGTCTTACGCACACCCCATTATATAAAGTGTTACACATGTTTGTATATGTTGATGGAGGTTTGATGTGTTTGTGGGCATGCCTGTGTCCTTGGAAGCCACAGCAATGCCTGGTGGTGCAAGACAACCATGGCAGGGGCTGTGGTTTGCTTGTGTGTGTGTGTGTGTGTGTGTGTATTTTTGTGTGAGGCAAGACACCTATTCACCGGAGCGCTCTGCTAGAAGCAGGCAACTCATTCTCTATTTATGTGATTCATTTATTTATTTTTGCTCTGTTAATATGGTCTGGCTGCAAATTTGAGCGCTGACACACTCAAATACAAATACACACACACACGCAGGTGCACGGACACATACAAATGACAGTTTGAGTCATTGATTCATTGGCGCAGCTAACTGTGATAATGCATTAATATTCTCTCTTATTTACACCCTCTCAATCAATCCATCCTGCCTTTGAAATGCTTGGGTGGTATGTGTGCATGCATTATGTGTGTGTGTGTGTGTGTGTGTGTGTGTGTGTGTGTGTGTGTGTGTGTGTGTGTGTGTGTGTGTGTGTGTGTGTGTGAATAGAAATAGAAGTGTTAGAGAATGAAATATGCATGCTCCCTTCATTGGCACACACGTGCACACACTGATCAAGTCAGCGAGGCAGTGGGGCGAGCCAGACAGGCTTGGCTGGAAGGACAGTTGCCCCCGACAGGGAAAGCGGAGGGGCCATGTTGGTGCTGCCTTGGAGTGAAAACACACACAATCACATCTAATTGGCACATTTGAACCATTAACATCTCCTAAGTGCCCCTGAGAACACATTCACTCATCTTGCCCTCCCGGCAACTGTCCTCCCTCCTCTTCTCTCTCTCTCCTGTAGACTCGTCTCTGTGCTCTTTTCTTTGTTTCTCTCATAAACGTGGCCTCTTTCTCTTTCTAACTCTTTTTTCTTTCAATCTCCCATCTTACCTCTTTCTGCATGTCTTACAATCTCCCATTCCCTTTTCATATGCTTTGCTTCCCTTGCGGTCTTTTTTTTCAGCCATATCTTTTATTCTTTTTCTTCCTCATTCTTCGTGTTCTGTCTTTCCATCTTACTGGCTTTCTTTTTATTATTCCCTCCTACCTATCTCTCATCTTCTCCTCCCTCTGCCTCTCCAATGCTGCTATCCAAGGATAGGATGTGCTCCGGGTGAGAGGGCTAAATCATCGAGGACATAATTAAGAGGCTTATGAAGAAGGTGGGCATGAGCAGGTCTGAGTCCGTGCTATGCATCACATCAAGTAAGAAAAAAACAAAAACATATATATACAAGGACTGCATGCAAACAGGCCCTTGCCAATACACAAATGCTTCACATCATTCACATACAAACACGGAGGCACAGCCTCAAGTTTGAACCTTATACTGTAGGGTCAAATACCTTTCTGGCTTAATTTGGTCACCTGTGAGTATACAATTTACAATACAATATATATATATATAGTCTTGTGATGGGTGTGTGTGCAATGGGTTTTAAGCAAGAATTAACTCATCAGACGCATAAAATTTCATCAAAAAGTTGAATATTTCGTGTACACTCACTGACCCTTGAAACCTGTGTGTGTGTGTGTGTGTTTGTGTGTGTTTATAAAATAAGGAGCTAATCTAGTGTGTGGTTTCAGCAGTGTGTTTCAAAGGGCATCGGTAGCCTGAAGTTGAGCATCAACAAAAACTGGGCCTTCAACTGCCTTTTCTCCGACCAAAAAGGTGTGTTCCCCTTTGACACATTTTTGAGGCATACTCATAATCTTTTTTCTTTAAATTGGAGCAAGAGTTTTACAAAAATAATAGTTTTAAACTGAAGGGTTTCATTTCTTTTTGGGTGAAAAATAAAACCGACTGAAGCTCTTATTTCCTAAATTGACCTTCAGCCCCAAACACACTCACACACCTCAATGTCAGCTCTTGAAGAAAAAACATCTAAAAAAATATTAGAAAATGAGATTTCCCCCAAAAATAAGCATTCCTGGAATATTAACTTTTGAAAGACATACATTTCATTAATCCATGTCATCAATACACAGGATCCGCTGTGACTAGCACTTGTGTTTTTAAGCTAGGGTGAGGGCCTTGGTACCTTTGGGGGAAATTATCTCTGGATATCAGAGGAGAGAAAAGTGCTGGAGCAGGTAAGCCATTAGTGTTATCAAGAAAGAAAGAACGAAAGAAAGATGGACAATCTCTCAGGCACATTTGGTGTCTTTCTGGTCAGACATTATGATTATTTTCTTACCGGTCGCTATGATTGCCTGGGCTTCGATTTCATTAGCCCTCGTCTTAGCCACATCCGCTAGCACCACCTCGCCCTTATCGCTGGCAACATAATGGAGGTCCTTTGAAGGTAATGCAAGAAAGAAAGAAATGTAAGCGTTAATCTAAAATGAATCTAGGCTCCGATGACAATAGTTCTTTTTTTTGGGGGGGGGGGTGAATTGGGTGGGGTGGGGTGGGGTGGGGGGGGCTGAGATAAAATGTAATTCTTTGAAGTCTAACATCAGAAAGCCCACCGGTTGGATGAAATGCCGCTTCCTCAAAAAAAAAAAACTTTGAAATCTGCTTGTTTGACCCAATCCCCCCCCTCCTCTCTCCCAAACTCACCCCATTCCCCGGTTTTGAACTGTTGGGATGTTATCTGTCGCATTTCAAAAGTGGGGGAGAACATGCAAGGGACGGTTCACCTTTAAGAGGCGCCAGCTCTCTTTTGTGGAGAAATGCATCCAGCTGAGCATATTACTATATCAACCTCGGACAATACTGGACACACTGTGCACTGGCTGCTTCTCTGTGTGACATTCACATGGCCATAAATGCTGATAATGCTGCTCGACGAGGTCCGAGGGTGGCTTATTTACCGCCAAAGCCTACATAGTCTTCATTAATAACCATGCCACATCAGACAGGAGTAGTGTTTCAAATCCATGTGGGCTATGATATAGGCTGGAGCTGAGGTTATTTCATCTTCTGGTGGACTGGTACACCTTTTTGATTTGATTCAGTGATTCTAATTACAGAGCCAGAGACTTGCGGTATGTTTGAGAGGTGAATTATGACCCTTAACATGTCGCCATTCCCATGAGAACCAGAAGCCGAATTTCCTTCTGATAAATGAAAACGTTTGACTTGGAAATCTTTCTTTTTTGGGGAGATTTCCCCCCCTTTTTCTTTTCTTTTTTTTTTTAGGACCCCCCTTTTCTCTCCAATTGTATCCGGCTAATTACCCCACTCTTCCAAGCCGTCCGGGTCGCTGCGCCACCCTTCATGTGACAGTGAGGAGTTTCACCAGGGGGACGTAGTGCATGGGAGGATCACGTTATTCCCACCAGTACCCCCTCCTCCCTGAACAGGCGCCCCAACTGACCAGAGGAGGTGCTTGTGCAGCGACCAGGACACATACCCACATCCGGCTTCACAGACACGGCCAATTGTATCTGTACGGACGCCCGACCAACCAGTAGGTAACACGGGGATTCGAACCAGCGATCCCGTGTTGGTAGGCAACGCAATAGACCGCTACGCTACTCAGACACCCCCCCTTTTCTCCCTAATTGTATCCGGCCAATTACCCCACTCTTCCGAGCCGTCCTGGTCACTGCTCCACCCCTTCTGCCGATCCGGGGAAGGTTGCAGACTACCACATGCCTCCGCCGATACATATGGAGACGACACCAGCTGCTTCTTTTCCCCTGACAGTGAGGAGTTTCACCAGGGGGATGTAGCGCAAGGGAGGATCACGCTATTCCCCCCCAATTCCCCCTTCCCCCTGAACAGACTCCCTGACCGACCAGAGGAGGCGCTAGTGCAGCGACCAGGACACATACCCACATCCGGCTTCCCACCCGCAGACATGGCCAATTTTGTCTGTAGGGATGCCCAACCAAGCTGGAGGTAACACGGGGACTCGAACCGGCGATCCCCGTGCTGGTAGGCAATGGAATAGACCACTACGCTACCCAGACGTCCCGCGAGTGACTTGGAAACCTTTCTATGCTCATGTTATAATGACATAACTTGAGGATGAATGCTTTATTAACCGTACCTGGAATGTCTGAATTTACACTTTATTAAGTCAGCTGCAGTTGAACGGTGCCTGCATTGGTGTATATAGGACACAGCCCAATATGAAGATAGACAAACAAGATGAAGCTGGTGCTTATTTTCTTTGAAATTCAATATATTTGAAAAGACATCACACACCAATCAGCTCCATTTTATTCGCCTGTGAACAGCCTCTCCCGAGGGGGGGGGGGCATTCACTTTTTGCACAGGCACCATTACTAACCAACATCTTCTCTGTTAATGGTATCCAAAACGCTGGTGTTAATTCACTGGCAACTTGAAATTCAAATTTCTGATTTAAATAGCAAATTGACACTGGAAACTGTAAATTTAATCTGTTCTGCAAATGTTGCATACTTGAGTTATTCCTAAAAGCACCACTTTAAAATACAAACTTTGGTTGCACCCAATTGCTTCACAAGACAAAATATTACCCCCAGTAGATGCATGGGGTCATTTCGAAAATCAAATATACGCATGATAAGAATTAAAAGAGGTGTCCTTGGGGTGTCCTGGTGGCTCGCATGGCACTGTGTGAGCTCAGATCAGTATCTGATACAGTATCCTGGGCTTAGATCTGGTGCAGGACCTTTGCTGCTTTTCACTTCACTTCTCTTTACTTGCCTCTCAGATGAGAGCTAAGACTAAAACTGTTTCAGTCTTCAAAAAGATATCGATGATAGTGAGATTTCATATGCCCCCGAGCAAGGCATTTGTAATCCCAATTGCTCCAGTATAGTTGCACAGTGACCAACAGTAGGATACGGTGGTTATGTTGAGAAGCTCCTGGGTATGAAAGTCCATTAACTGTATCAGAATAAGAATCAGAATCAGAATACTTTACTCATGAGTATGACGATGAATAAGGACTCTGCTAAAAAAAACTAGTATGCACGCTCACTCAACTTTCCCTGAAAACACTGAACTCAACTGTAATTTGTACAACACATGTTTGTTGTTTCGTATTTTGCCTTCAACCTCTCCGGTTTCTTCATTTTCGGGACAGAAGAATTCATGAACTGGCCAGCCTTCTCTGGTCATTGAGTTTGGGAGATCTTCTATTTCCTAAATTAACAAAACAGAGGGAGGACCGACCCCAACCCTGGTATCCAAAGAGGAGCTCAGGGGGTTTCCCAGGGCTGCGTGCAGGGCCAGAGGGCCCATCAAAGGGTACGGCGCGTTAAGGAAAACCTTCCGCCTCAGCAACATCACAGGACCTCAGTGCTGTGACTCAGGGCTAGCAGTGGCTAACCCCCAGCTGTCTAAAGCCAGCCCCCAGCCGGGCCTGCACCCGGCCCTAATACCCCATATTGTAACCCTGCTTTTGTACCCCCAGAGGAGGAAAAAAGGGAGGAGGGGGTGATCGTTTCCAAAAGAGGAGGGGAGCAAAGAGGGATTGAGATGGGGGGGGGGGTTGTTGCTGTAAAAGAGGAGAATCGGAGAGAGAGACAGAGAAAGGTCCTGAAATGGAGGTGTCTGAATGGGAGCAGATTGGGTAATTGTAGTGTGGTGACTGCCTTCTGCAGCACGGAGTTCGGGGGTGGGGGGGGATTGTGAAAATGTCCAACAACAAAATGGCCTCAAAGGAATCTAAATCGGCTCTCAGGACTGAGGTGGCTCATTCAGTGTGAGCCCCCTCAATTACATATGAGAGCGACTTCCAGATTGATAACAAGAGCGCCATAAAATTAAATGGCAGAGAGAGGGAGAGCAAGTGATAGAGAGGTGGAAAGAAAACATTAGAGAGCTCTGGGTGTGTCAGTGTATGTGCAACAGAGAGAGAGAGAGAGAGAGAGAGAGAGAGAGAGAGAGAGAGAGAGAGAGAGGAGAGAGATGAGAGAGAGAGAGAGAGAGAGAGAGAGAGAGAGAGAGAGAGAGAAAGAGAAGGTATGCATGGTAGACTGAACAAGTTTGACCAAGAGAGAAGGTAATCATGTATGTGTGAGAGAGAAAGAGTGAGAAAGACGGCGGGAAGAAAGAAAGGGTAAATGAGGAAGAGAATGTGTGACAAGCAGAAAAGAACAATATAAACATTTGACATCGGGACGCTTGATTCCAGCTTAGCCCCGCATAATACTGTCTGAATCTGGAGAGAGAGAGAGAGAGAATCAATGAATGAATGAATGAGAAAGAGGAAGAGATGGGGAGCACGGGCTAGAGAGAGAGAGAGAGAGAGAGAGGAGTATCAGCCCGACTAAGAGGGGATAACAATAATACTGCATATAAAACCATCAGATATAACACCTCTTATTCCCCGATGCTCAAACGCGACACTAATCTTATTTATATAAGAGCTTTAGGGGTTGCAGCACGCCAGCTAACTGCGCTGATAAAGAGGGCCGTTTTAGTAGCGGGCCGTTTCTCGAGGAGGGGGAGGCGAGAGAGGTGTGCAAGAAGAAGGAGGGAGATGGGGGGGTTGGATGCTAAAACCCTAGACTGATATTGACTGATATTTGGGTTACCTCTCCAAATTGGTGGTGGTGGTGGTGTGTGTGTGTGTGTGTGTGTGGGGGGGGGGGTTGTAAACTGGTGTGTGATGACACTTACGGGTGCACTAATAGATGGGCTGTCTGTGCACTTATGCTCCAGTGTTTGGGCCACATTAGATGTATTCGGGCTACAGCTTCCATGAACACAAATACACACACACGCACACAATCACTCACTTCCTCTCTCACAACATATCTGTAATCCAGGAGCGGTGTGTTCCACTAACACTTCCATCAGATAGGCGTTGAGGACTTAACATTTTATTAGCGCTAATTACTCATCTGAGCAACAACAATGAGCTTAATGCCCAGGAAGTGCGATCCCACCTCCTGCTCAGGCTCCGCCAAGCTTCCGAGTCTCCTCGTGCCACAATGTTAGATATGGAAGAAAGATGGGGGGGGGGGGGGGACGCAACAGAAGCATGCCGACTCGCCGCCAGCGTATCGAACAAGGAACAGGGCAGGGGCCCCGAAGGAGGAGAGGGACAGAGAAAAGCCATCAGATCAGGCGAACGCTCAATTTGAGATTTGATTTAATTAACCAACTACATCAAGACACAGTCAGAGTACAGGGAAAAAAGGGGTGTCAAAAATAATAATAATAATAATAATAATAATAATAGGGGGGAAATACCACATGGTCGAGGAAAGTTGCTGACAAATGACCTAATTGGCTACATTATTGGCTCGTTATCAAAGGCTAATTAGGCAGCTAAAGATTTAAAGAATGGCCCTCATTATCCAACCCCATCAAAAAAAAAGTAAAGAAAAAAAAGCCATACCCACTGAAGACTGAGTAACCTCTTGCTGCTACTTCTATACTGGCCCCCCAACCTCACCCACTCCACCCTACCCTCCACCAACCTGCTCTCTCCACCCCTTCAATTTTCTCCTGACACCAAAGTGTTTCATTTTAACAAAAGGCCTCTTTTTTTAGAAAGGGGCTTGGAGGACCTTTATTGTTTAATGGGAAACAACGGGGATTTGAAGGGTGGTGGTGGTGGGGGGGGGGGTTTAGTCATGCTGAGCATCTCTGGAGGAGTTGATGCGTGTGTGCTTGTATATGTGTGTGTGTGTGTGTGTGTGTGTGTGTGTGTGTGTGTGTGTGTGTGTGTGTGTGTGTGTGTGCGTGCACATGCATATTGGGTTGCATGTAGTATTCGCATGCTACATTGTCCTGTGTGTGTCTTTAAGGTCTGTAGGTCAGTTGAGCCATGGGGGGTGGGAGGGGGGTGCCCTCATTAACCCCCTCAACCCCAGCTCAATCAGCCAACCAGTAGGTTAAAGCAACAACACAACCTAATTAGAGCAAGGGAGAGACCAAGGGGTGAAATGTCAACATCTCTCTGTTCTCTTCCTCTTCATTTCTGTTTCACTTCTGTCTTCCACCTTCTCTCGCCCTCGCTCTCTCTCTCTCTCGCTCACTCGGTCGGTTTCTTTTCATTTGTTGCTGCTCTCTTTGTCACTAAGGCAAGAAAGCACTTGAAAATGGTCGTCGTGATGTCGAGAGACAGCTTTCTCAATGCCCCTCTCTGTAAGACCCTGGGTCAGAACTGATTTGCAAATAGTGCTTCTCATTTGTTTGGACCTGCTTGGAAAACCAGACTGGTGGTGTCAGCTCCAGGACTACCCAGGACCATTTCAACGTCATTCTAGCATCATGTTTGCTATGCTATCTACTAAAATATATGAGACGGGATCAATCATCATCAAGGCAGGAGTACTCAAGAGTTGAAAATCCTCTTGAAAAGGCTTTTATACAACGTCTACCAACACACGTATGGTGTCACGTATGGTTTTAGTTCAAGTATTCTTCATATGTAAATGAGAAGGTAGAACATAAGGGGGAAGTAAACTTCACTGGCTTACCAGCTTGTTACCGACCCTAATAGTAACCAGAAACTCCACCGAAAGAAAGTGCATCTCGGTTAGCTGCTATGCCTTCTTCACCAACCAGTTCACTTGTCTGATACATGCTACATGGAAAACTTCGCCGACACAGTCCAAGCTGTCCTGACTCTACACCCCCCTCCCCTCCACCCCCATGCCCGGTGTTCTGAGTAATGGAAATCAAGTGCCGAGAATTTAACGTGCAAATACTTTTTGGCCTCTGTCTGCTCTCCTCTTTGAAAGAGACTCAGAAAGGCCTCCTCTCCTCTCTCTTTCCTTGTATCAGCGATACGACTGGCCTTCTGCTCTCCCCCCCCCCCCCCCATTGCTCTCTCTCTTTCTTGCTCTCTCTCTGCTCTTTCAAGGTCCACAGCCTCGACTCCACCTTTTCAATTCGGCCTCTCAGCAGCACTACTTAGTGGGGAAGGAATTGGAACCAGTGCTATCAATGTGATTGAGAGAGTGAGCGTGTGAAGCAGTGTGTGTGTGTGTGTGTGTGAGTGTGTGTGTGTGTGTGTGTGTGTGTGTGCGCGAGTGTTGTATAAATGGCTATGGGTGTTGGTGAAGCATGGAGCAAAAGGGGCCCTCATGGAAAAGGGGGTCAGTCACACAGAAGAGCATTTCACCGTGGAGTGAAGGAAACAGAGAGGGGGTAACAGAGGAGATGAGGAGAGGAGAAAAGGAGTGAGGGAGGCTACATAAGGGGCAAGGAGGTTGTGAAAAGGTAGGGGGCCCATGTTGAGATCACACCTGCTCTCAGATGCACATGTGGGCACATGTGCACACGTGCATGCATGCATGCACACACACACACACACTTACTAACATGATTTACAAGTGATCTTGAAGTGAGAGCAACAAGCAATCAAATAACTGACAGTAACCGTTGAAATAATATTCTTAAAGCATTACCGATAAGATTATATTTTGTATTGGTTTGAAGAAAAAAATAAAAAAGGTTAGCTCAAATCAATAACTGAATATCTCCAAAACGAAAAAGGTGATTTCCACAGAAATTACAATTTTCACTCAAAACAAATGTCTACAGAAAACAAACCATGTGACACTCATAAGTGTGCTTTACAATGTGTTTAATCGAATCAATTTCCCTGTGACAATGTCACAATTTTCCACCGATGAACGTATCTCGCTTTGGAGGGCAAAGTGTTCAGTTACAGCTTGTTGGCCACTTACCATGAACAGGTCTCTTGCTCCTATATCTACAGCTAGCAGGAAGGCCTTCTCAAAGCGCTGGTGTCTGTCGGGAGAAATGGAAAAGAGTCTGTCACTGTGTGCTGAAAGGCAAAGGGTAGATACATACACAGCTAGCATGGCTATCGGTCTCTTTATGTCCTTTAAAAAAAGTAATTCTTGTCCATTTTATGGTCCTCTGTTAAAGTGGACAGCCAAAGACAGGCCTAATAACTGGCACAATCTTGGAGGGTTTAAAAAAAACAAAAAACAGATGCTCAGATTTGCATTATCAGCAATCTGTTGAAAAATCAACTTTTAATGTGTTTGTACACGTACACACACACACACACACCACACACACACACACACACACACACACACACACACACACAAAACACATGCACGCACGGATGTCGGTACAAACAGACACTGTTCTGTTGTCCTTATATTAATGAACTTTAATGACAATTCAGCACTTTGCATTAAATTCTTTTTTGTCTTTCAATCCTAGTCTGTGTGGTATGAATATTTATTTTGCTGAGGATATTACTCCTGTCAATGACCGTTATACAGGCTTTCAGTTAAGAGAGAGGAGGCACACCATTGTTTCACACATGCACCCACACCCACCCACACACACACACACACACACACACACACATAATACAGATTCACCTTAAACACACTTACACACAACCCAGATGTACACACACACACAGAGTTAATAATTGTATAGAGAGCAGCACGCCCTCTTCCCATCATGCAGGATGAGAGCTAAGAGAGAGAGAGGGAGGAGAGAGAGAGAGAGAGAGAGAGAGAGAGAGAGAGAGAGAGAGAGAGAGAGAGAGAGAGAGAGAGAGAGAGAGAGAGAGAGAGAGAGAGAGAGAGACAGAGCAGTATCTCCCAGTACAATACACCTCAACTTTCCCTGGCTGGAGGTAAACATGAAACAAACAAACAGCGACAGAGACAGGGGAGGGAGCTCTTCCTCCATTTGATGTCGATGGAGAGAAAAAGAATGCAGGTGGGTGATAAGAGAGGAGAGAGGGAGAACTGCCAAGGAACACTCCAGTTCTGCTATACAGAAAGAGAGAGAAAGAGAGGGAGAGAGAGAGAGAGAGAGAGAGAGGGAGGTGGGAGGCAGTGGATGAGAGAGAATGAAAAGTAATTGAAAGATGAAGAACAGTAAGCAGAGGCGTGTGGGAACAACAGGGTACATTTCAGTCAGACAGGTATTTCAAAAAGGCTCTCATGGTAGAGGGGAAAATGAAATAGCATGCAAGGTGGGCACACGTGCGCTTCCTTTCATCGTGAATGACTCAAAGCGCTGAACCTTTAAAAGGCTGTCGTCTGAAAAAGGTCGTTTTTTGTGCAGAAGCTAAAAATTAGGCAGGGCATTAAATTGAATGTCTCATCAATAGAGTTTTATAACAAGTGTTACCTTTCTGAAAAAACACCTTAAACGTGGCTCCATGATGCATGCCACTTCGGTTTTATGATTTGTTCTGCTTATAGATCATATAAAAATGTCCATGCAATTCCTTTAAAGATCCTTTATATGTGGTAATATTTAAATATGTGCACTGGTGTAATATCAAGTCACATGACCATGGAGAGCATAGTCTATTCAAACTGGAGATTGGGGGGATTATAGAACTGTTTCTAAGGAAACTGCCCTGATGGAGTGTTCTTGAGCAAAACACCAATGCCATACCAGCTCTAGGGGCACTGCTCTATAGTTGACCCTGACCTATGACTTCTCAAAGGAGGAGGGGAGCAGGAGGATTTTTTAAAAAAAATATCAGTCGAGTTTTATATGAATATTATTATAAATAGTCATAGCTGTAGTAGTAGCAGCATTCTTCTAAGCCACCGCTATGGCTGGCGGACTATCTTTGACAAAATAAAGGTGGTTTGTATGGTTATTTGTGATGGTCTATGTAGTCTTTTAAAGCTATAACTGCTTCAGTGCAATTCATTTTTGACAGAAAAGCTTAATTCTCCTGCCAAGAAGAGCTGTTCTACCATTTCCTGCATGTACTAGCATGCATCACACCAGAGTTGCTCAACAGTGGAGGTTAGAAAACAACATTTCAGACAATCTGCCATGCAGTCCCCCCCTGCCATCCACATGGCATAAGCCAGCTTGCTAAAGCGGGCTATGGCGACACAGACAACATTAGCACGTATTGTGTACATTATAGACATGTCACCATGATTAAAACATGGAAATAAGACTGAAAATCTGCAAACTTTCACTTCAAGTAGGCCTTGCCCGATATAATTATAATTTGCTGGTGCAAAAGGATTACCAATGCAAAATGCAGATGGGCTGGAGTTACCTGAGGAGGTGGTGAAAGAAGCGACGGGCATACTTGCTGATTGGACCCCTGTATTCCAGCACCACGTATCAGAGAGGGGGAGAGGCGGGGTATAAAACACTCCCAGGGCTGCCTCTAGTTGGGCTGTGGATAAGACATGTAAACACAGACACGGATATATGTAAAAATACACACTCACACACACACACACAATGAAACATGAACCAAAACAACAAAGGAACACAGATCCCAGAAGGTTTTCACATCCTATGAAGACCACAGCTGGAGGAAGTCTAAAATAAAATTTGGCACATTTTCTCTGCTCTGATTCTCCAGGATTTTGCTCCATAGTTTCATCCTGTGTTTCTGTGTCACCTGCTGCCTAAGAACAACCTCTTTTCAATTTCAATCTTCCAATTAATATAACCTTACGGGAACTCTGACAGTGAGAGCCACCATCTCTCTGTGTTCTGCTTGAGGCTAAGGAGGTTCTAAGCTATTTAAAAAACGTGTTGGGTCAGTGTGTTTCTGTCCATTAAAGAACCACAGTGGCTAGAAAAAAACCCCCAAATTGGACAAATTTTCTCTATTCTTGATCCTTCAAGACCAAACATCACAGGGTCATCCTGTTCATCTGGCCTTCCCTGTGTTCAGTGAATAGTCTTGTTTATCTAAACTTGGATTTAATTTGATGGAACGGGTGAAGAGTCACACCCACATTCTCTCTCTGCATTCAGCTCTAGCCTCAAGAGGTAGTCAGTAACCGAACTCAGGCCTCGGTAGCACTCATCTCCCCATCACACTCCAGTCCATGGACGCCAAGATGCCAATGGCCTGGCTGACCTGCCCACAGCGCAGCCCTCTGTTGGAGCAGCTCCCCCGGCCCCATCTGGCCTCCACTCAAAGCCCTGTAGTGGGATAGAGTTGGATTAGAATATAAAGTTGCAATACAAACAATAATACGTGAAACCCCATCTTTATCAGATTACACATTTTGCGCATCAGTGGACATTGTGTCTGATGTGTGATTAAGAATACAAGAATGTTGTGGTAGTGGGGTGTGGTTTAGCGTCAGCTGGAGGCAGAGAGAGGGAGCAGTGGTTCGAGGGAGAGCAGAGGTTTCTGTTAGTAGGGAGGCTGATTAGCGCTCAGCCTCAGGTGGGCCTAATTAACAGACTGCGCTTATATAGCAGTGAAGCTGGGTCCTGGACTGATACGGACATGGACACAGGCGGGAAACAGAGCTGGAGAGGCTGAGCAGAGATGGGAGCCACGCGCCATTCTGACAGTAGACAGCAAGGCAGCGACTCCAGCATCAGAGAGCACCGGACAGTGCTAAATAAAAAGCCTGTTCCTGCCTAAACTGTGTCCCCTCTTTCCCATCCAAACCCCCTCAGTGACAACAGTCCTGTCACAAATACTATATTTACCTGCTCCTTTTTTTGGGGCTATGTCTATAACTGATGAGGTCTCATTAGTTCACCAAAAAATATAATATATGGGTTTAAATACTATCAATAGATAAATAATTAAAAAAAAAACTAATCAAAAATAATAATCCAATACATTTATTAGGCCCTGTGATGGTCTGGCAGTCTTGTCCAGGGTGTCTCCCCACCTGCTGCCCAATGACTGCTGGGATAGGCTCCAGCATTCCCGTGACCCTGACAGCAGGATAAGCGGTTTGGATAATGGATGGATGGATGGACATTGAACAGTTATAGTGCAGTTGATGAAGAAACATTTCATGTTCATCCTGTCTTCATAAAGTGCTACTACAAAAGGCAAAAGGCAAATTTTACAAATGATACTGATACAGCGAGACCTTCTGGTCCTTGTTGCATACTGCTTTGCCTAAACACTATGAATAGCCCGCAGCACTTACTTAAGATAAGTAAGTGTCCATTGGATCAGTTAAAACACTGAGGCAAAGCGTGAGATTGGCTAGATTGGCATTGACCTGCCAATCAATTAGCTGGGAAGTCAGTTCAATCCCTGGTGTGTTTTGTGTGGTGTGTGTGTGTGTGTGTGTGTGTGTGTGTTTTAGGAAGTTAAGTGTGGGTTTCCTCATTACTGTCTTTATGCACTTATTTGATACATGAAAGCTCACAAAATATGTATTTGTATTCAAATTGGCTTGCCATTAGCTTGCTGACCGCTGAACATTAAGTCCAGTGGTAAAGTTGAGTGCACCTGTGCCTGCGTGTGGTTCTAATCTCTCTCCACACGCAAGCATTCACACACCCACACACACCCACACACCCCCCCACACACACACACACACACACACACACACACACACAAACCAGACTGTCTGCAGGGTTGGGTTTAGTTGTGGTGATGAGTGCAGATGAGAGGGCTGATGCAATTGATTATGCTTTTGACTGCAGGTGACACTGAATGAGGATTAGTCCTCTGTTGAATAATGGAGAGACAAGGTTTTGTGCCCTTACTGGCAGTGGAGGTGTCTCGTTCTGTGTCTACCAGGCACGTGTGTGCATGTGTGCGTATGTATATGTGTGTGTGTGTGTGTGTGTGTGTGTGTGTGTGTGTGTGTGTGTGTGTGTGTGTGTGTGTGTATGCATGCACGAGTGAGTGTATGCGTGCACGTGTGTGTATATGAGTGTGTGCGTGTATGTCTGTATGTGTGTGAGTTTATAAAGTATCTGTGCGGGAAGCTTAGGTATTAAATACCAAGGTTGATTATGGTCCATTGTGACACCTGATCTGATCATGACAGAATATACTGTATATATGACATGACATGACATATGATAGGACATGACAGTATACACAGTATATTCTGTGTGTGTCAAGGGTTATTGTTGACTTTGTGAAAGACTGTTTATGTGTGTGAGCACAATAACACTATACTGAGTCTGTGCTTACAATGTTATCAATCTAGGTACATGTGGGTATTCAACAGCTGCTCCAGATGGAAGTTGCCATGCATAAGAGTGCCAGGTAAGTACCTGAACTACAAATGTTATCTATACACGCCTGGGTCTAGGCTTAACCCTCCCTATTTGGACAGCGAGGAGGGACAGTCTTGCCCTGTACAAACAACATGTGATCTCATTATTCAGAAGGTTAATTTAATGTCATTTTCATGGACAATTTTTCTCCAACATCAGAATAGAGGAAATTAAATAACTGATAGACAGCCATCAATGGATAATTAGTGGATCAAAAAGCCACCTGCTGTGCCATGCAGCATGAGTTGCTGGGTGAAATCAAATTAACCGAGTCACAGATAATAACAAATCTTCAGATGGGCCACTGTAGTAATTCCATGTGGGATTCTGATACGGCCAAAGTACAGATCAGATTTTTCGCCTTTTGTATACTAGCTGGGATTAGCTTGTGTGCAGACTAAACAGAATTTAGAGTGAAAGGTGGCATGGGAGTGGAGGTGGTACTAGGCGGGCAGGCAGGAGAAGTCACTGCCGACTAAAAGCCTTAAATGATGTAGATGGGGGGATGTGGTGAAGTGAGGTGGGCATGGACAGGTGGGCCAATTAAAATGACAATCAATAATAATAAAATCCAAAAGTGCCCTAAAATGTTTGACTAACACACGGGTCCTTGAGTTGAGCAGCAGCGTCTGTTTCAAACCAGCCCTCAGTGGAAAACGGTGCGTCATGGTGGAGACAACATAGGTTCAAGTCTCCATCTCTCCCACACCTAGCTTGCCTAAACCTAACTTGAGCGGCCCACTTCGACGACAGCGTAGCGTATCAGATACAGGAGTTAAAACCGGCACAGAGCAACACAAAAACCAAGGTAGAGTGAATGGACAACAACAAAGAGGCAGTTCTCTCATTGTGCATCGCCAGCATGACAAGTGCATGGGGCAGATTAGGAAAACATCTTTGTCTGGAACTAATTTTGGCACGGGCGAGTTTCGTCATGAAAGGTTATGTAGCTATAATAGGCTTAGTATTCAGTTTTTTTTCTAAAATTAAATGCTGCAAAAGCGTTACTATTTTTGAACCAAGGCTGATGTTGACATATATATACTTTTGATTTCAGACTATAAGGCATTTTGTTTAAAACGGAGTCACTATTTGCAAATGCGAGATGTCTCATTTGGAAACACCGGTTCCAAAAACATCTCCCCTCTTGTGCCATGCAGCACACGCCCCCGGCCTGCCCTTCCCTAGTCGCCACCGGTGGAGCCCCAGCCGCGGCCGACGTGTGCCCAGATGAGATAACTGGGTGCAGGCGGAGGGGAGGAAGGGAGTGGGTGGGGGGGAACGCCAGGGAGGACTGCCTCATACAGAAGAAAAAAAGAGCACTTGGAGCCCAGCCATGTCTTTCTTCCTTGCCGCCTCCCGACTCACTCCTTCTGTCACGTAGTGGGCCTAATGAAACGAGTCAACACAGAACGCAGCGCAGGACCGAACACGCAAACAAACAAACCAGTCACTGTGTGTGTGTGTGTGTGTTGTGTGTGTGTGTGTGTGTGTGTGTGTGTGTGTGTGTGTGTGTGTGTGTGTGTGAGCACACAGAAGCAATGAAATAGAGGAGTACACACGCTTGTCTGTGCGTGCATGTGTATGTGTTTTGCGGGGGAGAATTATCGCAGAGAAAAGACGTGCAGTGACTTTCTTCATCAAAACCTTGGCAGACGATCAGAGGAGGCAAAGCTATTGTTGGAACACGCATTGCCTCTTTTGCAGCACACACAGGCAAAACGCATTTGAATACATACTCACGATCAAGCACACACAGTCAAGTGCACGCAAACTCAAACAAACACACAGATGGACACACATATACAAACACACAAAGTCATAAAACACACACAAACGCAACCATCTTCTACCGTCCTCCTTCCATGTCCGTATTCTTGTTTCCAAACTTCAACAGAGCTGCGTGCCACTGTCACATTCTCGTTCCAAAGGCATAATTAAAAGCATTAAATATTTATGTGTGTGTATGTGTTTATGTGTGTGTGTGTGTGTGTGTGCATGTAGTTTTGATTGGCAAACTTTATCTGCTGGGCCCCGAGGGACTGCGCAGCCACTGTAAACGATTTATCGGAAAAATGCATCCCACAATGCACCTTGTGGGCACCTGCCCCAGGGCAATTATTGAATGACCTCTGAGAAGCCCGACTCCTCCTAACCTTCTCCGCCCGCCGACAAATTAACTTCCCTCGGCAGCGAGGAGTCACTAGGACAGCCCGATACAGCGACTGTGGTTCGGTTAGCGTATCTACACAGCTGGGTTCGGGGTCTAGAGTCAGAGCCAAAACAAAGGCAGTATTTGTGGGAGGGGGCTGCTGGTGCCCCCTTAAGGCTTGGAGTGATTGTGCAGTAGACACCTTTTTTGTGGGATCATGCTGAAAGGCATTAACAAATTAAAAGGTGACTGTAACAAGCCGGTAGAAAAGAAATTGTGGAAAATGAAGTTGTGATGCAGGAGGCTTTAGTTTCAATAATGTAGAGCAGGGTTTCCCAACCCGGTCCTCAAGGAACCCCTATCCTGCAGATTTCCATTGTCACCCTGCATAGGTGTCCCTGCTTTTACTTACTCAACCAATCATCTCACAGCACTTAATTATGCAAGGTGTGCAACAGCTGACATAATTCATTGCTGATTGGTTGAATAACTACAAACAGGTACCTATTCAGAGTTGCAAAGAAAATCTGCAGGATAGGGATTCCTTGAGGACTGGGTTGGGAAACACTGAATTAGTGACTCACTTTGCCATTTGAGACTCGTGGCTCTACATCAAAGTTTTTCCAGGCAATGAGATGTTATGTGTTTTAGCAACAATGCTGCTGCAATTGTATTGGCAAAGCTGTCCGTGTGAGTTTCCCAATTAATAATTCTCTGTGTATTTCCCTCCCTACAAGGTAGCATTAGTTACGGCCTTCTGCAGTGACCTCCTTAATAAGTTTAACTTGGTTAGTTGCCCTGAAAAGGCCAAATTTCTCAGACTAATGTCTTCTTAATTCAACCATTCAAACCCCTCATCAACCTGTGGCTCATGGAGCAGGAAATAGGTTGAAGGTGCTGAGGTGTGGCGACTGTCCCTGTTTAAAGCATACAATTCCCTACTTTTTTTTATTAACAAAGTGTTCTTGAGTTTACACAAATGACATCACTGGTGATAAACCAAGTGGTTTGGCTGCTGGAGCCTCAAGTGGTCTGGAGCAATCAGCCGTCTCACAGTCTTCTCACATATTATGTGTATATCTGTCAGTAACAAATGATGGGAGCTCTCACACCAAAGAAGGAAAAGGGTTAATGTGTTTTCAGTCATTTTGAATGGGTTAATATATAGAGGCAGACAACAAATATTTTGGTGTAAAGCCTTAATTTCTGTATGCCACTACAGCCGTGCGAAGTACCGCTTGCAACAAACAAGTGCCACTACAATGCCAAACTTGTGAGGTGTAATTTGAAACTGAAAAAGGCGGGAAAAGGGTAGGAGTCAGATTTTTGTCCATCTCAAATTGTAACCACCTAATTAAACAAAAAAAAACCCAATTTTTTTCAACCCACCTAGCCGGAACCTCAAGGCTGCTAGAGGTCCTCCGTGGAAGGTCAACATCAGTGTTTCTGCCCCATCTGCCCCTCCATCCAGGCCTGTCCCCCACTGTAATCCCTCCAGACCCCCAGAGCAGCGCAGGTGCTGGGCTAGCCTTAGAGTAGCAGCCGGGGTAATGTCCTCTGCTAGCAACACCACGTCCAGTGGAGCCAGTCCCACATCGAAGCACATCAGCTCTCCCTGCCCTCCACCCACCATCACCATGGCCCCAGCGGGGTGCCAGGCCAGGAGGATGGGTGGGATTGGACAGGGAGCTAAGAGGGACACGCCGTTCCGCAGGTCATACAAGACCAAGGAGGAGTCACTGAGGCCCAGGAGGAGCATGGCCTCAGAGGGGCTGTGGGAGCAGCAGACAGGTCGTGACGACAGAGGGATGCGGGTAGACGGCAGGCGCTGCAGGCGCCCCCGTGCGCACTCGTATATGCAGATGTCAGCCCAGGATGCCTCTCCAGGTCCTTGGGGATCTGGGGGTCCTGTGGGCAGCTCCACGGTTAGCAACTGGTAGGGCTGCTGCCGGCTGAAATGACAGTCCAGAGGATCTCCCTTGGTCCGGATGGAGTTCAAGACCTGGGAGACAGAGAGACATAGAGACATAGAGAGAGAGAGAGAGAGAGAGAGAGAGAGAGAGAGAGAGAGAGAGAGAGAGAGAGAGAGAGAGAGAGAGAGAGAGAGAGAGAGAGAGAGAGAGAGAGAGAGAGAGAGAGAGAGAGAGAGAGAGAGAGAGAGAGAGAGAGAGAGAGAGAGAGAGAGAGAGCAGTGAGTGAGAAAGGGAAAGAATAAAGTAATGAAGGAAAGCATATGTATGTTTTACAAGGCACATCTGCTCTGGAAGTCTGGTAATCTTATAATATGGACAGCCAGTAATGCACATGCGCAAACCCTGCATATTGTAGTAGACTGTAAAGTCATAAATCTGCAAACTGCAAGCATAAATTAATCTGGAAGCAGTCAGCAAAGAGAATTCTCTCTCTGGCCTGTAAGAGTTCTGTACTGAGGATAAAGAAAAAGCTAGTATATCATTAACCTTCAATATTTTGGATTTGTTACACTTCTAAATTGGTCCTTGTCATCCCTACATTCAGTAAAGCCCAATTTTCCTCTTTGTGTACATTTATCTTTATCTTATCTTAGAAGTTAAAATGAGTGAAGTGGGATAGGAAATTGTTAACATAAAAAGAAAGACTGTTGTTATTGTCTTTTTTTCCTCCTGAAGATGAGGAGACAGTGTTTTCCTGTAGGGGGGTAAGAGTCAGTAGGTGGTGCACGTGATGCAGTTGTGGCACCTGTGCCTTGCAAAAAGGCAATTTGACATTAAAGGGGGGCTCCAACACAAAACCACATCAAACTAATTTAGTAAGATGTGTCAAACCATATCAAAACTCTCTTTGTGTGCGTTCCCAAAGCAATCATTACGAAGAACTGTCGTGAAAAAAAGAAAGATTTTGGTCGAGGTGTAGAGTAAGAAATTGCATCCCTGTGCTGAGAGAAATGGTTAGCTTGCTCCTATTATCAGACGCTGCGAATATGACTGCAATGGCTTCAAACAACCTTGAGGATTATATATCGGATTAGGACACATTTCATCAGATTTGAATGACGTTGGATATTCAAGGCTACTGTTTTGAGCCCGAATACACTGCGGAGGAGATAAAGCAAAGACATGAGTTGGCAGCTCTGGCTCCTGGAAAGAACAAGAAACCAACATGGCGCCGCTTTGGGAGAATGACGACTGGTTGAGCCTGTGTGAAAAATGTGCCGCAAGCCAACTGAAATGGAAAGTCTTTACTGCAATGAATAGGACCAGGCACAGTTCTGTCTTTCATCAGTAGAGCAAGAAATGGATGAGGAGGGTGTGTGTGCATAACCACACACCCTTGTTTTCAAGCCCACTTATAAAGGATGTTTTGAAGACATTTTTTTCTGACACCCAAAATCAACCAGTGCCAGAGAAACGAAGAGGAGAACTGTCGCTAACTAGGCTATCATTTTTGGTAGCTTCATGTTAGCACTAACATTTTCCCCAAATAGACAGCTAATCTCATCTCATCTCATCTCATCAACAGCTGCTTCTCTGGGGTCAGGTCGCCGTGGCAGCAAGTTAAGTTGGGCACTCCAGACGTCCCTTTCCCCAGCAACGCCCTCCAGCTCCTCCTGGGGAATCCCAAGGCGTTCCTAGGGCAGATTGGACATGTTGTTCCTCCAGCAAGTTCTGGGTCTACCCCGGGGTCTCCCCCCAGTTGGATGTGCCCAGAAAACCTCCAAATGAAGGTGCCCAGGAGGCATCCTAATCAGATGCCTGAACCACCTCAACTGGCTCCTTCCAACTAAGGAGCAGCGGCTCTACTCCAAAGCTCCCTCCAGATGTCCGAGCTCCTCATCCTATCTCTAAGGGTGAGGCCAGACACCTTATGAAGGAAACTAATTTCAGCCGCTTATATCGCAATCTCACCCTTTCGGTCACTACCCCAAAGCTCATGACCACAGGTGAGGGTTGGAACAAAGATTGACTGGTAAATTGAGATTAATTAATTTTTTTAAAAATTTATTTCTGATTTTTCCCTTTTTTCTCCCAATTTAGTGGCCAATCGATCCCTATTTTAATTCCAACACCCACCCTCGTACTGCATGCATTCGCCAACTGCATGTCTCCCGGCGGCAGTCTCGAAGGAGACCTTCTCCCCACTTTCGTGACAAGGTGACTCCAGGCCGAACCACTGTTTTTTCCGACACACACGGAGACGCATTCACGTGACGAACACAAGCTGACTCCGCCCCCCTACCGAAGACAGCGTTGCCAATGATTGCTGCTTCATCGAGTCCGGCGCAAACCCCAGTCCCCAGTGGGCAACTGCATCGACACAAAGCCGATGCTTAGACCACTGCACCACTGTGGACGAGATTAATTAAATTTAAACTAAAACTGGTAAATAGGCAGCTAAATGTCACCAAATCCCCTGTTAGTAGTGTGTTAAAGGCAACTGGACTCTTATTTAGCAAAGAAGTAATGTTAGTGTTGGAAATGGAAACACATTCGAGACTAACTTAGGTAATACAAGCTACGATATTTCTGAGCAGCTTGCAAGCTACTACTGCTTTTCACCGTAGAGCCTTGCCTTGCCTTGCTTTGAGTGACAGCCTGGCTGTTTCATGGGGCTACCGCTGAACTAACTTTGGGTAATGAGAAAGTTGTGGTCGCATTTTAACATTAGGTAGGTAGCTTCCAAACAAATACAGGGTATAAATAATATTGGGGCATCCCTTTAACGGATAACTGTTTTTAAATGTAATACCAGCATGAACATAGCTGAATCCTGGTTATTGGTTAGCCTCTTGGCCAATCTGTCATCCATATGATTCTTCAGAGCTGTCATTGAACAAAGTATTAGCAGCACAAATGAAACATGGTTTTAGTGAATATTTTGCTCATTTAACTTTTTTTTTTAAATTTTAATGTTGGCGGTGGAAGAAACTGATTTAAGACAACAGTGCTCAATGAATTAGGCCGTAAGTGAATAAAAAAAGGGCAGGAGAGGAAGGGAGAATGAGAAAGAGTCATAGAAATGAGTCATACCTTGGCAACAGCCCTACAAGGCTCCCCCCGGAGATGGCAGAAATAGAACCTTCCACTTCTCTCACAAACCCTCGGCTGTCAATCAAGTCGGCTAATGATAAGAGCTCCATTTTAACTCAAGGTCAACAGCGTCTTTCTCCCAAAGCCTTTTGCAGCTTGGCACCCAGCACCCAGCAGCATCCAGCGATAACCAACCTCCGCTGTTTACCTGTGCTAAGAAGCCCAAAGCTGAAAACAAGACTTGGCCTGAATGAACATAAACAAGTCCTTTTCAACATAAAGACGAGTGATACAGGAAGAATACAAGTGAGAGTGATTTGACCAATGCAGCCCAGAATTGAGATTATTCACTGCTGGACCACAACCAATTGGTAGGAGCAGGTACAATGTCCCCCGCTTGGCTCTATGCTATTTTATTTTATTTTTGTAACGCTGAGCGTGATAGGCTGAGGTGCCAGTGGTGCTGTAGATAAAACACCCACAAGGGATCAGCCGCAGTAGGTGGATGTCAGGAATTGACAAGTCTGCACAGAACAGCAGCCCGACGGTTACAACAGTCGCTTTTCTTCTTCTTTTTTTTCTTTTTTTAGGAGGTGGGTGGGGGGTCATTTTACCTCACTAAGGCCCCTATCAGAGCAAAGCATTTGCAGTGGCAGCCTTGGCTAAATGAGCCATTTCTTTTTCGCCATGTAGACAGAAAGGGAGATCGCCTGCTTGCCCTTCTTCCTTCCGCAAAGCTGCCCAGCCCAGTCTTTTGGCAGGCTTGGCCGAAAAGGGACTTAGAGAAGAGAGGAGGAGGGAGAGGGTCTTTTTTTTTTTTGCCTGCTCGTGGTTTACAGCAGGAGGGAAGCAGATGACTGTCCTCCTGAAAGAGTCTTTTTTTTCTTTTTAAATTCTCCATAATCCTCCAGAGCCAGCTCCTGCTGCTCCCCAGGGGGTAGGGTGCTGTGTGTGTGTGTGTGTGTGTGTGTGTGTGTGTGTGTGTGTGTGTGGGTGTTTGTCTGTGTGTGTGTGTGCGCGCGTGCACGCGCATGTGTGCGCATGTGTGTGTCGGAGAGGGAGAGAGAGAGAGAGAGAGAGAGATACAATGATTACAAAGGGCTCACTTAACACAAGGGTTGAATTGGCTTTGGGAGGGTGAGGTTCTCTGCAAGGATTTTTGTGGGAGAGCCCCCTCGACTCCCAAACCCAACACCCACGCACACACACACACATAGTATAAATGAGGCAAGGATCCATCAATCCCATCCACACTGTCACAAGAATCACAAGACCCACCTCAGCACCACATGCCATGACCCCCACCACCCCTCAATCACATATGATCCTCTCTGCTCCTCATCCCTTGCCCGGCTTGCTGGAGCCCACTGCCTGCTGTGCCGGCATGCCATCTTGGCACCATCACTGATGAGGGGTAGCTGATTCAGCTCTGCTGCTTTTACTGTGGGCCTCTGATGATGGGACTTTGTCAGCTAAGGCCCAGATGCAAAGTAAGCCCAGATCCATCCTCCTAGAAGCCTATCAGTCTTTGAGGCAATGATGCAAAGATATGGTAGCGTAAGACTGTGCTAGAACTGCAAAACCACAGGTTTAAATCCAGTGACAGCCATTTGTCCTGTCTAATTTCTTTTGAGCTAAGACCCCAAACCTCTCTACCTGCTCACTCTCTGTTGAAAAGGTACCTGAAAAGGTAAATGTGATGAGATGTTTGTGGTACTATAATCCCAATGAGATTACAGCAGGACAAGCAGAGGGAGAGAAAACACATGCTGAAAAAAGCAAATTGGTTTGCTTAGTCAAACATTTTCGAGCGCCGACACAGCACCTGGTGTCTGCCTTCTCAAGGGCAGTGCCGTGCCTCATTTTCCATGCCATGCACCCAGGCTACCAGCAAGAACAACATTCCCAAAGCCAGCACAGCTGATTAGGGGATTAGAGCATAGCAAAAACACCAGCAGGGTTAAGGGTTCGATTCCCACTGGAGAAAACTGCATGCATTGGGGGTGCAACAAACCAATGCAGATATTAGCATCCTGACAGCGAGGTTTACGGTTTTGGAACCAGCACTGCCGTCCAGTTTGGCCTGGCGTGGTGCAGAACTTGTAAATCAATTTGGATAAAAAGCATCTATGTATAAAAAATACGATATTAAAAGATTGTTTTCTGGTCATGTGGTAATTCTTCACATTGATGGCTAAGACCTTTGAGCAATTCTTTCATTGTTTATAAAGCGCTTGACTATTTTGTACCATGCTATGTGAATAACACCAATGAAGTCACATTTACTGATAAAATACCACAAAGTTTGGAATGAGTGACCAAAAGTCAACTTGTGAATAAATATTTTCAACATGTTAACAAAACTATATGCAAAACAAAGATTTTTGTCCATTGGATATTTTTATAAAACTATGTCTAACTAAGCTATGCTGAACCCACTGAAGAATACTGTGGTGTTTAGTATACTCCATTCCCCGATTCTGAGAGCGTTTACTGATTTAGAAGCCAGAGACAAGGAGAGACAGGGAGGGAGTGATTACATGGCTGTGCAAGATATAGACAGTAGAGGACTGAGATGCAGAAAGAGAGAGAGAGGAAGAGAGAAACACAGACAGGTACAGCAAAATGTAGCAAGAGAGAGATGAACAGAGAGTAATAGGGGGATGAGATACAGAAATAGAAAGAGAGAGAGAGAGAGAGAGAGAGAGAGAGAGAGAGAGAGAGAGAGAGAGAGAGAGAGAGAGAGAGAGAGAGAGAGAGAGAGAGAGAGAGAGAGAGAGAGAGAGAGAGAAGCCTCCAGTAAGTAGCTTTCAATTGCTTATTGGTTTCAGTGACTGGTCAAAACTATTCTTCTCCATTCTTCTTCTCCTCTCTCTCACCGGCACCTTTTTTTCCCCCTCGCCTCCGTGGCATGAAAGATAAAACGGACGGACCCAACTGTGTGGCTGGCCCTTGTTCACAGCAGTGGCCTTTTGGAGCCAATTTTCCAGCTCACGGAGCAGAGAAAGACAGGGAGCGAGAGAGAGGGAGACTCGGAGGAGGAGACAAGGATGAAGAGATGTGGGGTGCTGGGGTCGTGTGGTGTTTGCAGGGGTTGCTAAGAGGTGGAGGTGAAACAGGAACAGGAACAGTTTCGTGGAAGTGAAATATGGGTGGAGGTTGGCGTACTGCAGACAGGCATGGTGGTGGGAAGCCCAAGTGGTCCTCACATAATGAGCTGGGCACCCGGGCTTTTAATTGGGACCGTTGAACAAAACTGTGGCACTGAAGAAGCATAATTCACAAGGCAAGGAACTACAGAAGTCGTGTTTGCCGTGTGATTTATGTGCAAGTGCTTCATGGGGAAATTCTTCCGATTTGCTCCCACTGATGTACTAGTTTCAATACAAAAAAAGGCTCGAGTGAATTGCTCGAAGCAGTGAAAGGTTAAAACCAAACATTGCGGTGTACTTTAGCAGCAAATTGGGTTTTTTTTGTGCTAATTTTAATTATAATATTATAATTTCAATGTCTCAAAGAAAGTTAAATCAGTTCATTTGGACACACTGTAGTTGTAGTACACGCACAATTTCAATGCCCTATATCTTCTTGCAGAGGCGGTGCAAAACTGCAGAACGTATAAAAACGAGAAAAGGCGCGTAACTTGATAGAAACATTCAGTGTAATTGTGTAGTAATGGCTCTCGTGTATAACTACAACCTCCATGGTTTTCTTTCATGAGTAATCTGTTTGGTTTCCCCGTATTTTGCTGGAGAGGAGCACGGCGCCTTATAGTTCTTAAGTCAATAATAATTAAAAAGACAGCAGCAATTAAGCGCACGCAGATCAAACAAGTGCGAAGAAACTGTTTGGTGGCAGATAACAGGATCGTCATACGGATCGACAGAACAGACGTACGTACTACGCCTGTTGATGTGCACACGCTCATGCAAAAACACACAAGAGCGACCAAAAAAAAAAATAAGAAAAAAGAGACATGAAAGACACAGACATTCATCTAGTGTCTTCTTTTCATTAAGATTATTACATTTCAGAAAATAATGGGCTTTTTACGGGGGGGGGGGCATATCGGAGTGGGTAAGGAAGAGGAATCGTTAAAAATGTTAACCAGCTGCATTAAAAATCGAAACCATGTATGCGTTTTTTACCCCTCCCCAGCACGCCGTGGCTCTGCTTATCATTGACAGAGTGAAGGGGTAGGGGGGAGCATGGGAGTGTGGGGGGAACTGGGGGGGGGGCGCACTGGTACGAATTAAGACCACATAGGGAAAGAAATCAGACTTTTTCAAATGCCGAGAGACTGGCTAGAAAATTGGCTTAGCGCGGCAGATAGCGAACTGAACAAAAGGAACATATATATGAGCTTGAAGTGATTGAAGTCGCTGGCGTCTCCTGATGCGCGCCCGGCGCTTGATTCCCGCCACGGCTCTTACATAAACTGCTCGCTTAATTTCACACCGCGCATCTGGAAAAAAAATGACAACAAACGCTTTCATTAGAGCGCAATGCCGCAGCCCCTGCAAAGGCAGACTTTTAATGTTCTTTTAGAGTGAGGGGAGGAGAAGGAGCAGAAGAACAGCGAGGTGCGGAGGGGGAGGGGGGTGGCCGTGGGATTTGAAGAGTAGAGAGAGAGAGGGAGAGCGAGAGAGAGGTAGAGAGAAGGAAACCAAAACTAGGTGAAGCCGTGTGATAAATGCGGAGCGTTCCAAAAACAAGGAGGAAAAAACAGCAGCAAACAGCATCTGCTTTGATTATTTCAATATTCATGCCTCTCCCTCCCTCCGCTCCCTCTCGCTCCCTTGCCTGAATTTGTTTTTCTTAGCAGGCAATTGGTAACGCTTGTCTTTTCTCCCTCTTGCTGAGTCTCTGGCTCCTCTCTTTCGCTGCGGTGTTGAGAATATTTTGCATACGCTTAAGGAGGTATGCGGTTCGCAGAATGGCGTTCAAACCCCCTTGGTAATTTGGGATCTCATCTGCTCTCGGCACGGGGCCAACTGCACAATGACAGGGTAAACAGGTCATGGGTAAAGTTGTGCCAGAGGCCACGAGGAAGTGTGTGTCACTACCTGTCAGTGTGTGTGTGCGTGCGCGCGTGTGTGTGCGTGTGTATAAACATAGGTTTGAACAAGACTGAACGCACATTGGAGCCCAAGACCAATGAAAAACAATGCTGGCACCGATTGGCAATCCAACAATGAACTGCATCAAGCAGTATCAAAGATATATACATTATTAAATAATAAAATCCATATTCCTAGATTTTTTTAAAAATCACATACCCACCTATACATAATTACTTAGCTAGGGTTTTTTTGTTGCTTTTTCCCCTCTTTTTCTCCCCAATCAATTACCCTATTTTCTGAGCCGCCCCGGTCGCTGCTCCACCCCCTCTGCCAATCCGGGGAGGGCTGCAGACTACCACATGCCTCCTCCGATACATGTGGAGTCACCAGCCGCTTCTTTTCACCTGACAGTGAGGAGTTTCACCAGGGGGATGTAGTGCATGACAGGATCACCCTATTCCCCCCAGTTCCCCCTCTCCCCTAAACACGCGCCCCGACTGACCAGAGGAGGCGCTTGTGCAGTGACCAGGACACATATCCACATCCAACCTCCCACCTGCAGACACGGCCAATTGTGTCTGTAGGGATGTCCGACCAAGCCGGAGGTAACACGGGGATTCGAACTGACGATCCCTGTGTTGGTAGGCCACGGAATAGACTGCCATGCCACATGGACGCCCCCCTGTCAGAAAGAATTCTGGGGGGGGGGGGGGGGGGAGAAACTAGATCTTCACAGAGAGGTAGAAGTTATCAGGTATTTCTACTGTGCCTGGCCTGATTCCTCCTAAGAAACAGCTGAACTGTGCAAGAGCTCAGTGAAACCTACATGACTGTATTGTCGATGGAAATGTGATTCAATTCATCTTTAGTGAATCTCAATGACATCTTAGTAAATGTGTCAATTTAGAGCCGCTATTTCATCTACATATCCCAGATGGTATTTGTTTCAAAAAATACCAAGACATAGAGATACAGCTGTATGGAAACTACATAGCTGTCAGTATAATACTAGGACTGTAGATTTAAAGGTGCATATCTGTTATCTCTGGGTTTTACATGTGTGTTTGACACAAGCATGCATGTATGTTCTTCTTAAACTGTCCGCTTTTGAATTATGCAAGCTGCAATGACACTTCAATTTCCCTCAGGAACAATAAACTCTATCTATCTATCTGTCTATCTGTGTGTATGTGTGTGTGTGTGTTTACCTTGAGGCCCTCAGGCGAACAGCTCAGCAGAACCAGGTTGCTCCTGTCTGTGTGTGTGTTGATGGGGGCCCAGGGCCA
>NC_079223.1:29283455-29320955 GCF_029633865.1 Lampris incognitus | reverse complement strand
TCACTCATCTAAGAGACCTCTTCAGTCTACACTGACTGCAGGTGTCCCACCCTTATAAACAACACAGTGGCATAATGACGAAAAACTACGACTGGTTTCATATCCACATTACTGTGACCATTAACTAGAGTTTAAATGGCCATGTGTACTATTCACCGAGGGTTGGGGAATAGATGCAATCACAGCATTGTAAGATGGCGACAGATGTACACTTAGCCCCCCCCCCCCCCGGTTCAGGGATGGATGGATTGCATTTATATAGCGCTTTTCCCTCTTCACATAGATGACCTCTTTGACTCCCTGTTCAAACCAGCCTTCCTCCCTATCAAGGGTGTGCACATCCTCATCCTTGAAAGAGTGGCCACTGGCCTGTAGGTGGGTGTAGACTGTGGAGTCCTGGCCTGACGTGTTAGCTCTCCTGTGTTGTGCCATCCTCTTGGCCAGCATCTGTTTGGTTTCCCCAATGTACAGGTCACGGCAATCCTCCCAGCACTAACAGTGTACACTATATTGCTCTGTTTGTGCCGGGGGACCGTATCGTTGGGGTGGACCAATTTCTGGCGCAGCATGTTTTGGAGTTTGAAAGCAACTGAGACGCGGTGTTAGTAAAATACACATCTCAACTGTTCCGACATTCCCACCACATACAGAATCACCACTGGTTTGTGCAGAGGCAGCTGTTGTCCATTTGCCCTCTTCGATCTGCTGCTGCACTGTTTGGCCGTCTTCCTGGCTTTGACAAATGCCCTGGGAAGAGGATGGCACAACACAGGAGAGCTAACACGTCAGGCCAGGACTCTACACCCATCTAAGACCAGTGGCCACTCTTTCAAGGATGAGGACGTGCACATCCTTGATAGGGAGGAACACCTAATAGTGATGTTTTTAAACACTCGACCTTGACCTCTTGACCTGTGACCTGTTTTACTCTGCGATGTCGCCTCATTTTGGCATGTTGATTTACCGTTTTATTTTTTTGTGACAAAACAGGAGCACACTAGTCTTATTCACCCTCGCTTTTCTTCTCCTCTCCGGGCTCACGTTCCCTGTTCCCTTCCCTTTTCTGTGCGGCTCTTCAGCCCCCCCCCCACCCCACCCCACCCTCCGTGCTGTAGGCTCCAAGGCCTTTATGCGGTGGAAGAACACACTTGATCCTGTTCAACTCTTCAGGAGTCACACGAAAACACTGATTAGCAATTAAGCCACCCCCTTCTCCTTCAAATTAATCTGTTTATGAAACCAATTAAACGGAATGAGGGTGGTTGAGGGGGGCAGGGGGGATTACACGTGTCTCTCAGATATCCTGCTTTGAGTTGAACGAGTAAGGCTGCACCCCCAGATTTAGAAATCTAACCAGCAATTAACCATGGCATGTGTGTATTTATAAACGTGCGTGCAGTGGTATAATTATGTTTCAATGCATGCCGCTGCGTGAAAATTTTGAAATTAACATGTAAATATTCATGAGAGAAGTGAAACGTGGCTTGGAAACGCAGGAAACCTTGCAGTATAAATCAGGTCAATTTAGCAAGCGTAGTCCCTCTGTCCCGATGTTAAAGTTGGATTATCAGACAAAACCGGTTCAGGGTTTAAAAAAATACAGCCATTAACAACGCCTTGGCTTTAGTACACTAATGTTTTAATGTAAGCATCTTTGTGATAGATTACAGACAAATCAAGTTAAATGCAGTTTAGTATTGATCTCTACGGGTGTCTATAAATGGTTTTAGGCCTAATCCCATTCATTCCTAAATGAGGGAGTGGATTTTTAAACAGGCACAGGCCCAATCTGGGACCAGGTGGCTGATTCTGGATTAAGGGCCAGACCCTTCCTGACCTGCCCCTGTGTCTCTTGGATGAGTTTAAGCTCACACACAGACCAAAATACGCACACCCGCATGCACGCACGCACGCACGCACACACACACGCACACACACACACACACACACACACACGCTTGAAACCATGTTTTGTATGCAGTCAAATATTCACATAACATATACTTCCACTGACCAACCCAAAACCACACTTTAATGTACACCCTCTCTCTATTGAACTCTCGGTGTCTCTCTCTCAATAACACACATACACACACGCACACATACACCCACAAAACCCCCTCCCCTACACACACACACACATACACACATACACAAATCTAAATCCATTTAATGCCATCGCCTCAGCAGCATGTTGACATAAGAGGCCAATGGGCTTTACTAAAGCACATTTAAAAAACATGGGTAAATGAAGCCCCCTCTGAAAAAAAATCACTTAAGGATGCTTAACTGTGGAACAAATGGGCTGTTTGGCCCTACTGTTGTCCAAAGGCAGCTGGTAATACTTTGATGGTGTAAAATATGTGTAATCTAGATTGTTGTATGATGCAACAAAAGCCTGTGGGGGAGACAGGAAGGAGAGGGCCGCTAAGGATGGAGGGTTCCGGAACAGGAGGAACTGTTACCTCATGAAATTGAAAAAAAGGAAAAACAAAAACTGCTGCCATCAATTGTTTTCTGAGAAAGGTAAATATATGACTTATAAACACATCGACCGAACCAGGCCTGGTTTGAACTTGTGAGCATTTCCATTCATTCAGCGAAGAAAGAAGATGCTGCCAGTGTTCAAATACACACGATCCCTGGCTTTTTTCATTTAACGGGTGTTGTCATTGGCAACACCACATGCAAATGAGGAATTTGGAAATTAAGGAATTTTTTTTGCTTGTATTTTTAAGTTGCTTTACCCGAAAAGGAATGGACCTTGTAATGTTTATGTAGAGACCATTATTACAGTAGTTACACATATCACAATCACAATCAGAACACTTTATTCATCCCACACACACACACACACACACACACACACACACACACACACACACACAAAGTGACTGGTCACACGAGTATTGTAAGTGTGATTGTCAACAATAAAATAACTTTACAATAAGAGTAAAAAGCGAGGTAACATTGTGATTCTTTCGCTGTATCTGTGGCTTATTTAACAAGTGACAGATGTGAGTGCTCCTATTAACAAACACACACACATGCACACACGCACATACACACACACAGGGGGAAATAAAGCCCCTTCCCAGAACCCTCCCTCTAACAACCATTACTCTAATAATTAAAGCCTCCAAGGCTTTGAAAGAAGCACAGTGGGAGCTGACTGGATGTGTATGTGACAAAGTGCACGTGTCTCTCTGTATGTGTGTGTGCATGCGTGTGTGTGTGTGTGCATGTGTGTGTGCACACTTGACGCTTTCCACTTGCATTAATTACTATGAATGTTTATGCCTACTTACCTGTGGCTGTATGCACCTGTCTCTATGTGTGTCTGAGCACATGTGTGCGTGCTCGTGTCATTTGTGGTGCATGTTTGCCAGGGGTGTGCCTGCGTTTAAGTGTCTCTTATGCGCAAATGCTTGTACACACCTGAGTGTGTGTGTGTGTGGGTTCAAATGCATCTGCGACAGCGTGTGTGTTTTTGTGTGTGCGGTGACTGTGTGAATGTGGGTGTTTTGTGCGTGCAGTGTGAGGGCTTTATCAGGCGTCTGGAGACCTGCAGAGGAAGCGGGTGGTGGGTGGAGGGGGGGGGTTATGAACAAATAATTGATACAGAAAGAAAGAAATAATTAGCAGATTTGAGCCTGTGTCAGTGGTCGCAACGCTTTCCTCCGAGGAGCCAAAGGGTGAGGGAGGGACCGAGCGAAAGAGGGTGAGAGAGCAAAAGCGAGAGAGAGGGAAAAAGAGGAGGTACTCCCCGGAGGAGCGTGGAGGAGAGACAAACAGCAAGAGAAGCTCTTAAGGGAGGCCCCTGGACAACGGCAGCACAAAAGGATTTGGCTTGCAATTAGCTACTGGAGTTGCCCAGCTCACCTGTGACACCTGTGTGTGTGTGTGTGTGTGTGTGTGTGTGTGTGTGTGTGTGTCTGTGTGTGTGTCTGTGTGTGTGTCTGTGTGTGTGTCTTTGTGTGTGAGACAGACTGTGTATTGGATATAAGTAGAGTGGTCATGAGAGAGAGCGTGTTGAAAGTGCAAGGCATATGTGACAGAGAATGATGTATTTGTTTGCATGTGTGTGTGTGTGTGCATGTGTGTGTGTGTGTGTGTGTGTGTGTGTGTGTGTGTGTGTGTCAGTTGAAATGGACATTTTGTTTGAAACAAATTTCTGAATTCTTAAAGTTAACTCAGTTTTTTTAAAACCTGGCACAGTATTTGCCATCATGCATATTGGCTGTGACATCATCTTACACAGTGGCTTCATTTTGGACATTTTGGACACAGGACCACGGGACCACTGCTAGACAGCCATCCACCCATCCATTATCCAAACTGCTTATCCTGCTCTCAAGGTTGCAGGGATATTGGAGCCTATCCCAGCAGTCACTGGGCGGCAGGCAGGGAGACACCCTGTACAGGCTGCCAGGCCATCACAGCCCCCCCACACACACACACCCACACACACAACCACAAAAAATCACATCGAGGGACAATTTAGTATGGCCGAGTCACCTGACCTACATGTCTTTGGACTGTGGGAGGAAACCGGAGCACCCAAAGGAAACCCACGCAGACATGGGGAGAACATGCAAACTCCACCCAGAGGACACCCCAGGATGAATCCCAAGGTTGGACTATCCCGGGGCTCGAATCGAGGACCTTCTTGCTGTGAGGAGACCGCGCTAACCACTGCGCCGCCCTCCTTTAAGTATGAGCATCAACAATGTCTGAATTTGAATGTAATTCACTAAATGCTAGTTAAACATTTAGAATCCGTGCATGAATGTGTGTGTAACGTACCATCGGTGGTAGTGTTGCCAGGTAGTCGGCCGACCAGTGTGCGGTCAACACACACTCTGTCCAGCTGGGGTCCGTTTAGGATCAGGGTCACCAGAACTCCACTGCTCAACATAAGCTTGAGATAACACACACACACACACACACACACACACACACACACACACACACACACACACACACGTACACCAAATAAAGACTTAAGAAGACAGAATATTTTCATGGTACCAGAATTGCCAATATGTAACTTTTGAAGGTTTTGTCTGGCAGGACACATTGTAGAAGGTGAGGGGAATAATGGATATGGGGTAACGTGTAAGCATAATGTTTACAACACCCTTTAGTTAATGAATTCATTAAACCATCATTTCAATACCTGATATTAAATCCTCTCTTCCTAATTCTGTGTGGCTTGTCATTTTTAATAATCAAAGCACAAAGAAATCACTACTTTAAAACCACCTTAATGCTAGGCAGGTTAAAGGCGGTCCTCGTCCAGTGAAGTGCTGCATCTGTGACCCAGTCAGGATGACCAGGGCAGGAGTCCCAGGCTTTCTAATTGGCAGGAATCTCAATCTAGACCTGAAAAAATAGTGCGTGTGTGTGTGTGTGTGTGTGTGTGTGTGTGTGTGTGTGTGTGTTTATATGTATACATGCAGATACGAGTTACTGTGTACAGAACAGAATGTATAGAATGGAGTTGCGTTAAAGTTTAAGAGTGTGAGTGTGCTTATATAGAGTGTGTACACTTTGCATGTGTCTACTGAATTTGCACTGAATTTTTACATGCTTGTGGGCTTTTGTATATCTGTTTGTGTGTGTGCGTGTGTGTGTGTGTGTGTTTGCACGTGTAGGTGGGCTGAAAGAGGAGGGTACCTGGCAGCAGTGCTTGTTCTTCCATTTGTTGTGAACACACGCATTGGTCTGCAACAGTTCCTGAGAGAGACAGAAACAGAGAGCGAAGAAGAAGAGGAAGATAGAGGGTGAAAGAGGGAGAGAAAGTGAAGGACAGAAAACAAGGGCATGGAAAGAGAAAGAAACAGAAAGTCCTATTATTAGAGAATGAATAAGGGTGAGTTGAAAGTGGATGCAGGTACAGTGTGGTTGTGTGTGTATGTGATAGTTTGTGTTGTGTGTGTGTGTGTGTGTGTGTGTGTGTGTGTGTGTGTGTGTGTGTGTGTGTGTGTGAGAGAGAGAGAGAGAGAGAGAGAGAGCAAGAGAGAGTAGGGTCAGTCATTCCTGCCACATTCCAAACACAGCTGGGGTGATTGGAGAGGAGGAGAGAGGAGAGGAGGGGCTGTGGGAGAGGGGGTGAGGAGGGTGGTATTAGTGATGGTAAGGGAAGGGTGTGTGTGTGTATATGTGTGTGTGTTTCTAGATTCAGACAATGGTTGAGGGTGAAAGAGGAGGGAGACGAGTATGTGTGTGTGTGCGTGCGTGTGTGTGTGTGTGTGTGCATGTGCGTGTGTGTGTGTGTGGGGGGGGTGAGGAGAGTCAGGTCCCAGCAAACAAAGCCAGGTCTGTGCTGGCACAAGAAAAGAAGGGGGGCGAGGGGTGGATGGAAGAGGAATGAGGAAAGGAAGGAGGAGGAAGAGAAGGAGGCAGGAAGGGGACCAAGTCCCCCCCACAGCGTACCTCCATCCCCACCCAAACCCACACCCACCGGTCCCCTCAAATATCCCCCTCGATGACAGAACGTGGCCGCAAGAGAGGTGATGAGAGAGGGAGAGGGAGGGAGAGAGACAGGGAGTGAGAGAGTCAGGGGGAGCAAGTGAGTGAGAGAGGGCGAAAGAGAGAGGGGGGACAAGAGAGAATGCCCCTATTTGTTAATCAATCGGGCGTTTCGGAAAGGGAAAACTCCCAAAATCCAAGGGGAGAGCAGGGGGGAGAAGGGTAAGGGAGGGGGGTGCAGTTACCTCTAAGTCCCTCAGCGAATCACGGAGCCTCTCTGGACGGGAGTTCCTAGGGGTCCACGAATAGCCTCGAGCTATGGGGTGGGTGGTGGATGGGGGTGGGGACACAGGAAGTTTGGGGAGATCATGTGATTTCCATGTTGAAAACACAGAGACAAGCATATTACAGAACAGAGACAGGAAATACTTTTAAAGAATTTGTAAGGACTCGACACCGGAACCTCCGCCTGATGGTGTAAAATAGTGGGCGTTTATGAAGGAGGTCTCTGGGTGGAGGTCAGGCCATAAATGAGGGTGACTGGAGAAAATATATCATCACTAAGTGGTTAGCACAGGGAGTTCTGGATGACGACCGGGTCAAATCAAGCAGAAAGGGTAAATACAGCAGGTAGTCAGAAAAGCAATGCTGAAAATTCAGTCCTGAATCTAAGAGAAAGAAAGCGTTTGCAATGGAGCATGGTGCTCTCATGCTCTCATTTACTAACAACTGGCCTCACATACAAACCATTACTTATACACCCACAGCCACTGGGAGCTGCCCAGTCATCATCCTCATCATCATCCTCATCAATTCTGTAACCTATGGAGGTCGTAGGAGCACAGCTGATGGCTCAACAGGTTGAGTCATCATTGTGTTTCAGTAGGGGGAGTACCTGGTGGTCCCTATCTCCTCTCCAGGTATGGATGGCCATTGGCTCACAGAAGAACTCCTCCGCCCTTTGATAGGTTTTGTTTTTAGTCCTGCTGGGTGTCCATACACCCTCCTCACAACAACCCAAGGGTTGAAATGGGGGTGCCAGTTTAGTCGCCGCCACCGACCTGATGGTTGCAGTTTAACGTCATACCCAGGACGAAGCTGCCCGGTACAACTGCTTTACAACAGCCATCTGCTTTTTTACAATAAGCAGCTAACATCTGAAACAACTAGGGCTCCGGTGCCTTGCTCAGGGACACCTTACAAGTAGTGTTTTAGGGAAGAGGCACATTTTCTTGCTCATCACCCAGACTTTCCAGGTTTTGAGCTAGCCACTCACCATCATGGTCAACAGAACCCACTCTCTATCATGTCTCTGGGTGGAAATTAGCTTCGGTACGAAGTATGCATTTCTGTACAAATGTGAAATCACAGGTAGGTTCCATTTCAAAAAGATACTACCGTTATGAATTCATGTATCTTGGTATAAATACACAACTGCACAACATAAACCATTTCAAGCAATGTTTCAAGTTGTGTTTTTCTGGGTGTTTGGTTGGCGTAGCGGTCTATTCCGTTGCCTACCAACACGGGGATCGCCGGTTCGAATCCCCGTGTTGCCTCTGGCTTGGTTGAGCGTCCCTTCAGACACAGTTGGTTGTGTCTGCAGGTGGGAAGCCGGATGTGGGTATGTGTCCTGGTCGCTGCACTAGTGCCTCCTCTGGTTGGTTGGGGCGCCTGTTCAGGGGGGAGGGGGAACTGGAGGAATAGCATGGTCCTTCCCCATGCTGTGCCCCCCTGGTGAAACCCCTCACTGTCAGGTGAAAAGAAGCAGCTGGCAACCCTACATGTATCGCAGGAGGCATGTGGTAGTCTGCAGCCCTCCCCGGATCGGCAGAGGGGGTGGAGCAGTGACCGGGACGGCTTGGAAAAGTGGGGTAATTGGCCAAGTACAATTGGGGAGTAAAGGGGGGGGGTTTCTATGTAAGGTCATCAGAAGTCAACCATGAATGTTGGCCCATTCAGGTATTTGTTGCTACACCACATACTCACCCCCATGTTGAAAAACTAGACTTAAACTCACCTCTAACACACAAAATCTACATTGATGTGGATGCTTTATTATGTGTTCATAATTCTGACATCATATATATATATAGTGTTTTTTTTCCCCGGAAACCATCAATGGTGTTGATAAAAGTACTCAACAAATGAGGAGCGGAATATTAAGATAGATGTAGGGAAGAAAAAAAACAGCCTTAAGCCACCACATTTGGTCAGTGGTAGACAAGAATATTAATTATCCTATTTTATGGAAAAGCCTCACAAAGCGCAATGCGTATTCAGTTAACAGCAAAAGATGTAACCTATGCTTGGCAGAGAAATATTTTATTATTTGCAAGCTGATATATCCACCTGGAACAGCAGAAATGAACTGGCCACCAGCTGTAGACACAGAAAAAAATATCTGCTTTGTAACTACAAGTAAAACAGTGTCTTTATTACCCCCCCCCCCCATTAGCTCAGGAATCAGGAACACTTTTTCTTATTTACTTTTATTAGATGATACACATGTGACATTTATTAAATGTTATATTTTTATATTTTAACTGTCTGCCCTCCCAACTGTGCCCCAACACCACTTCACTTTATGATATATGTAAATTACCCCATTTGACGTTATCTTGTTATATTTTAAATGTACGAAATGATTAAATTTTAATGTATTAAAGTTTTTTTCCTACATCTTAATATATATATATATATATATATATATATATATATATATATATATATATATATAGCAGCAATTATTTTGCTGGAATTGATAATGAGCAGACTAAAAGAAGAGACGCTGTTCTCGTAAGAGTCCCGCAGGAAGAAATTCCTCCTGAAACGTAACCTCACATTTAGCATAAAATACCACAACACTTGCAATTCCCGTTATGGTTCAGTTTCCCAGCCTTTCCATTTCTGCTACACTCTCTCTCCCTCTCTTTCTCTATAACTCTCTCACCCCTTTCCTCTCGTTGTCAAATAGAACAGGGATATGAAAAAAAATTGGAAAAAAAAGACGAGCTAATTGAATTTTCACATCTTCTCCAGCCCACACATACACATGAACTTCAGTGGAGAGTGAGAGAGAGAGAGCAAGAGCGAGAGAGAGACAGGGAAAGAGAGACAGAGACAGAAACAGACAGAGAGGAAGAGAAGATGTGAGGAAGGCTCTCCAAATCTGTTTATTTTCCAGCCTGAACCTCTTCATCGTTCCCGGAATGAACCATTAAGAAACGCGGCCCACCATTAAGAGGAGTGGGGAGAGAGAGGAGGTAAACAGATGCATGCAAATGAGATGAGGGCGGTAAAGGGGGTGTTGGGGGAGTCAGGGGAGAGAGGGAGGAGGTGGAAGGGAAGGCAGGGGGACGCGTGTTTGTCTCCTGATAAGGGTGTTTATATTCCACTCCTGGGTGTAAAGGAGAGAGAGGGAAAGGGAGAAACAGAGAGAGAAACAGAGAGAGGGGGAGAAGGAAAAGAATGCAAGCAGAAGAGACGGAGCAACAAAACAAAAAAGACAAAAGGAAAACGAGAGGGAGAGAAGAAAAGATGATGAAGACAAAAAAACAAAGAAAATATCAGAAGTAGGCTGTTCGATGGACAAAGAGAGACAGACAGAGAGAGAGAGAGAGAGAGAGAGAGAGAGAGAGAGAGAGAGAGAGAGAGAGAGAGAGAGAGAGAGAGTATAGGCAGTTGGCTAGCTGATGGACACAGGGAAAGAAAGAGAAAAAGCGTATTGAGAGTAGCCTGATTGAGTGATGGAGTGAGAGCACTGGGAGAAGGCGGGTTGACTGACAGAGTGACAGAGAAAGAGTGAGGAAGACAGAGAGCGTGAGAAAGAGAGAAAGTACAGGGAATAGGCTGGTTGATTGACTAGAACAGTTCCCTTTGGAAGATGACCATCCTCTGAGGAGTAATGCCTAATGGAAGCAAACTTAAGGAGAGGTTCAGACTTGAGATCACACATTTTCTCTCTCTCTCTCTCTCTCTCTCTCTCTCTCTCTCTCTCTCTCTCTCACACACACACACACACACACACACACACACACACACACACACACACACACACACACACACACACACACACACACACACACACACACACACAGCATGTCCACAACCATTCACTCATAGATCTAGACACAAACAGTTATTGTAGTATATTGTACTGTAACAGGTGCAAACACACATATCTATGCACACACACACAGATGCACAGACAAGAATACACACATGCAAAAAAAAATGGCCATACACACACAGCACAACACATAAGGCCAAACACAGACATAACTTTGGCTGAAGACTGTGAATATTATTGTCACTCTTGACCCGGCTGTGTGTGTGGACTTACTTTCACAGAAGTGTTGCTTCTCACTGTAGTAGTGCTGCTGCTGTACACTGGCTGAGAGAAGAGACAGTGAAGGACATTGCTTTAGGATCCATCCAGGGAACAACCTAAACAACTGATAGTTCATTCATTCATTCATTCATTATCCAAACCGCTCAGGGTCGCGGGGATGCTGGAGCCTACCCCAGCAGTCACTGGGTGGCAGGCGGGGAGACACCCTGGACAGGCTGCCGGACCATCACAACAACTAATAGTTACAACCTTTAAAAGTCGTGTTTAAAAATCTTCACCTCAGTCTGAAACAACTATGCACCAAACATAAGTGAAAGAACAAGTTTGAACAAAATCAGTGTTGTGATATTTACAAAATCACATGTGGGAAATGTTACTTTTCAGAGATCAACAGCTATAGGTTAGTAAACACAACACATCGGAGAATCTAATCACACCATTTATCAATACACTAATATTGTATCAGTGTTCAGATAACATGACCAACATTCTGATTCACGTTACCTATCATATGATGCATAACACAAATTTACACTGCTCCAAGCCAGCACACGTGTGTTATATCACAAAATTGGTGCATCTGAGGAAACACTGTGCACGGTAACAGTAGAGGGAAAACAGTCTAATATTTACATTAAGGTTTTATAAAACAACCCACCAACAGAGTGAACCTGCAGCTCAACTGACCCCACAACCCTCAGAAGCTGCGTCTCAACTCAGTGTCACCACATAACCAGGCCTCCCGACCTGGCTGTCCTGAACAGGTAAGTGGCCTGTCGGGTAGCGGGCCCTTCCGGCAGTCAAGACCACTTCCAGGATTAGTAGTATTAATCAGATAAGAAAGAGAGGGGCCAGACAAGCCTAGACATGGGCACCTGCTCTGGGGCAGGGTGGGGAAGGCTTGGGGGGGGGGGCTTGGCTGAGGGGGGGAACCCCTAGAGTCATTCCAATGAGCCTGGGACTCCCTCTTGTGGTGAGATCTTAAACTGACATTTAATTGGCATATAGGTGGCCTTTGATGCACCAATGCAGGGGTCTGTGTGCAGGTCTATGTGCACCACAAACACAAGTATAGACACACACCCATACACAAACACACATACACAAGGTGGTAAGAGCACACACAAGCACACACTATGCACGCACATATGCATGTATGCACAAACATACACATAAACATAACCACATACATACCTAAATATATGACTATGCACACAAGCACACACACATCACTGCACACATATGATGCCACACATCTGTAGTCAAAATATGCTCACATTCACAAATCGCTCCCTTGTGATTAATTAGCAAGTGATTAATTAGCAAAAGTCAACTTGAGTTGCAAGGAGTGAATTGCGAAGTTGAAAAATAGATGGCGATAGGATAATAGCCATGTCTAATATGACTAACTAATCTAATCTCATCTACATTAACACAAATGGTGAGCAGATTGTTACACTGCTGTGTGAAAATGGTGGGATTCATTTGGACAGAAAACATTCTGTTCTCCTCCTCTAGCTCTCCTCCCTCCATACACTCCTCCTCCTCCTCCTCCACCACCTCCTCTCCTCTCCTCCCTCCCCTCTGATATCAAGCCACACTTTAGTAATCCTCCAAATGAAAGGGATTTGGAACGAGAGCATCGTCTCTCCACCACAGATTGGAATGAAAGAGAAGGCAGCTTTTTTAGATGAGAGAGCAGAGGGAGAGAACCTCCATGCTAAAAATGAGAAAGAGAAAGAGACAGGGAGGAAGAGAGAGAGATGGGGGAACTACATATCAACGAGAGGACAAAACAAACATTGCTGAGAGACAGCAACTGAAGGAGAAAGAGAGTGAGAGTGAGACAGAATAAAACACAGGAGGTTTTCACTGTAATAAAGAGAGAATTGTGCATAGGAAGAAAACGAGAGCAAAACATGTAGGGAGCAAATGTAAAGGTGAGACGGACGCCTCCATAGCCCATAGTAAACACCATTAGAGAGGGAAAGAAGAGATGCGATTATCCACGCAGGTGAAATCAAAATCATATACTATATCTTAAAAATAAAAGAAACAAATACACAAATACACTAATTATTATAAATTACTTCACCAAACTTCTTATAGGTTAAATATTGAAAAACAAAACAAAAACCTCTTAAAAAGAACCTCGGGAGGACTGATTTGAGTGCTTCCTGATCTGAACGCAACGTGAGGGGAAACTTTCCTGGCCTCAGGCAATATGAGGCAGGGCTATGCGGGGCTTCCTGCTATGTGATCTGGGAGAAAGTCAACAGTTTAGTTTTCCTATCGCTGTGTGGCAGGACCCCGGGTCAACGGGAACACACTGAGTGAAAGAGATAGAAACATGGAGGACTAATAACCTCTGAGTGTTTGTGAGTGTGTGTTATTGTTGTTTGTAAAGTGTGTGTGTGTGTGTGTGAAACAGAAGTATATAGCATATAAATAATAGTTCATGTGTTCCTATGGTTGTTTTTGTGCATGTGTGTGTAATATGATGTTATATGTGTGACGGCAGCACACATACTGTCTTCGCCTGCACGCACATGTGTGTGTGTGTTTACATGAGCGTGTATGTGGCATCTGACAGTGCTAAATCTGTGCATGTAAAGCGAGGCAAAGAATATACCCTACTTAATAATTGCTTCTTTGTTTGCGTGTGCATATGCAAGAGCAGGAAAGATGCAGCACTAATATACCCTGTGCGCGTGGGAGCGCGTGGGCACATGCATGTGATCACAAGCCTGCATGCACAACTATCACTCATGTAAAACGTGGGAGGCAGCAGAAAGCCCGCCCTCATATGTAAAGGAATCACATACATTCAAAAACAACACAAACGCCAGCTTAATCTTAAACACAAACAGACATCCAATATAAACACTATTTACCTGGCTCTCCTTTATCGTAGTACTGATAGGTGCCAATATCCGTATCTGCGAGGTGGGAGAGAGAGAGACAGTGAGCGAGAGAGATGGGGGGGGGGGGGAGAAAGAGAATGAGAGATGAACATCTAGCTGTCACGAAAAAGCGGAAGAAAGATCAGCAATTTTGCAGCGTGGGATAAACAATCCCTATCAGCTGCTGGCCTGTCCCGTGTGCCTGCACAGCGGCTGAGATAAGACCCTCGGAGTGGGAGGGGGGGGCGAAGGAACAGAGGAGTTGGGAAAAAATAAAAATGGGAGGAGGGGGGCAGAGGGGCATTAATAAGGTAAGGGGTGTGCCTTCAACCATCTAACCCACCCAGGGGGCAGAAGACCCCCCCCCCCCACACACACACATACATATACACCTTTATTCACACATCTGCAAACAGATGGGCAGCACACACACATACACACATATAGTGCCTATGGACAATCAAACGAAGTCACTTAGGGGATTCAGGCACATCTACCTAACCCCCCCCACAAATACACACATACACACACACACACACACACACACCCTACTTTTTTGCATTAAACTGCTGAGCTGAGCTGTTTTGTGGTGTGTTTTCCTGCAGGCCCAAACCTAATGCAGTGAGTCTGATTCTCCCAACAAGACATTTCTTTATCAACCTGCTACTGCCGCTCCCCAGGCCAGCTCACACTAAAGTAGAGAGCGCACACAATCACGCACACACACACACACGTACAGAAAAACAAACTCACGGAAATGTATACTGATGCATAGACAGTGTTTAAAATAAACACATACACACCACACATTCTGGTGATTTGTCATAAGTATCTTAAAAACAGTGAAGGGGTTCATTTCTAAGACACTATGAATCTGTTTTGGACTGTGCAACAAACCGCCGTCACAGCCGAGCTCTCGACGGAGATTTACCGGGGCTCTCTGGCACAGAGACCAAGACAACAATTTTCTTTTGTAGGTCAAAGCAACAGCCAGTTCATTACAACAACAACAAAAAATACTCAAGATTAAAAATGGAAAAGCAACAGCGAGACATCTCCAGAGATTTTAGGTGGGAGAGAGCGGCTGCATCGCTGCATCTCTCACTCTCACACACAGGACACGCATGCAGGCACACACACACAAACTTGCACATGTGTGTGTGTGCATATAATCGTCGATATCCATTCATAAAAGTGGCCTAAAGACAGCTTTTTACAAGACTGCAGTTGTGTGTCTGTTCCCTGTGTGGTGCATTAGCCCCTTCTCCACCCCACCTGCCACCTGTACTGCACTGTCCCGTCCTGAAAAATCTCCCCTGCATGTCCACTGTCATCACTATAGCTCTTAAACAGTCCTAGTGAACCCACACTCACAACCACACCAGGAGGTCCTGCACCTGCCGGGTGAAGCACCCACTAGAAGTTTAACAGGTCAAGCGCTGTCTTTAATTAACCAGTCACTTATGTCAACTAAAGTCACTACTTTTACTAATACTGATGTACATGTCTCCATTTTTTTCATCACCTTCCACCCCCCCCACCCCCCCCACACACTGTTGCAGTTCTTACAATGTGATGGTCACTGAAACAGAAGTGGTTGTGACCACCATGGAAGTTCCCAATATGAATACATTTATGGCACAGCACACAATGGAAAAAGACATTACTGTGACCGGCGAGATTGAATCTGGGCCCCCAAAGAGAAAACATATAAGTGAAGTGAATGGTTACAACCCTGCTCTGACTTGAAAACCACTGCTGAGGTGCTCTCTGAGCAAGACGCTTAATCCAGCAGCTGCCTGCATGGAGCCGATCAAATTAGATTACATTACACTTTAAGTCTCCCTGTGGGGACTTCTGGTCATCCGAGCTGAAGAAAAAACAGGACGTAGATTAAAGGACAAGAAACTTGGAGAATAGTGAAGTTAATGACACAAATAATTACAACAACAAATCAGTGTGAAATCAATACAGCAATAAAAGAGCTCAGATATAGTGGCTTACAGCGAGTGTGCTTTCACATTGTCAGATGTACTGATGGAGAATGAACATCTTACATGTACACTTTTTTTTCAGATTTCCCCCCCTTTTTCTCCCCAATTGTACTTGGCCAATTACCCCACTCTTCCGAGCCATCCCGGTTGCTGCTCCACCCCCTCTGCCGATCCAGGGACAGCTGCAGACTACAACATGTGGAGTCGCCAGCCACCTCCTTTTACCTGACAGTGAGGACTCTCACCAGGGGGACGTAGCGCGTGGGAGGATCACACTATTCTCCCCAGTTCCCCCTCCCCTCTGAACAGGCACCCCAACCGACCTGAGGAGGCGCTAGTGCAGCGACCAGGACACATACCCACATCTGGCTTCCCACCTGCACAGTTTTTGAAGTGGATGTACTATACAATAAAAAAGTAAGCAGGGAAAGGGTGCGTCACACCTTGCTGATCAAGCGTCCTCACTCAGATGTATTCATCCACTGTTTGCCAAGATAGAATACATACACACACAGCAAGAAAAAATAAACAAATAAGGATATGTCACCTTCATGTAGGATATACACCCCGTCACACCTTATACACACCTTATGTGTACACATACACAAACGTACACACACACACACACACACACACACACACACACACACACACACACACACACACACACACACACACATCAGCCTTCAAAGAGACACTATCTCTGTCTAAAGCTCAGGAGACTGTGAAAGACAAGACGGAATGGAAGGGAGGGAAAACAAGAAAATAGAGAAATGGAGCATTTTCTTCCGACAGAAAAGATGGACTGATATGTGATGCGGATGGGAACAGACAACAGCTGTTAGAAAAGGCAAACTTGGTCTCTGCCAACAACGCCCAGCATGATAGGAACTGGTCATTATGGCAAGCAAGGCAAGGGCTAAATGTCAATCAGAAATGGGAGAGAGCCAGGATTGGTCCAGCCAGTCAACAGGGAACATCTTCACCATATTAGTTGCTGTTTAGAACTAATTATTAGGTCCAAGAATACCAAGTCAATCGTCACCCACCTGTGGAGAAGTTGTTCCCCCCCCCCTTTTCTCCCCAATTGTATCCAGCCAATTACCCCACTCTTCCAAGCCATCCTGGTCGCTGCTCCACCCACTCTGCCGATCCGGGGAGGGCTGCAGACTACCGCATGCCTCCTCCGATACATGTGGAGTCACCAGCTGCTTCTTTTCACCTGAAAGTGAAGAGTCTCGCCAGGGGGACGTAGCGCGTGGGAGCATCATGCTATTCCCCCCAGTTCCCCCTCTCCCGTGAACAGGCACCCCGCCAAACCAGAGGAGGCGCTAGTGGAGCGACCAGGACACATACCCACATCCGGCTTCCCACCCGCAGACACGGCCAGTTATGTCTGTAGGGATGCCTGACCAAGCTGGAGGTAACATAGGGATTCGAACCAGCGATCCCCGCGTTGGTAGGCAATGGAACAGACTGCTATGCCACCTGGACACCCCCAGAAAGATTCTTTTAAGATTTTTGGAGGAGGGAAAACTTCACAGGACCACAAGCAGAGAGCGTTCAGCCATTACATCATATTTCATCATTATAATCATTCACAAAGCAAGTTTGTTTATACTCCAAGCAACTGAGGAAACCAATCCCTTGAAGTATAAGCACACATATCACCTTTCCACTTGCAAGTCTTTCCTGTTATTTGAGTTGGTGGAATGGCATCAACGTCCTCCCCTTAAATCGAGGAGAGTGGTTCCAAATCCCAGTCCTTGGATCACCCCAGTACTGTTGGTTTTTCCTATTCTGCCAGGGAGTTAATTGCATTCACCTATTGTGCCAGGTCTAAAAACTCATTAATTATATAGCTGGGTACCTGGCAGAACAGGGAACCAGCATGGGTGGGGGTCCCATAAACCAGGATTGTGAACCACTTGCACTAGCGTGCTCATCATCAAACCTGCAGATTTGCTTCATGGAAATGTTAAAATGTTACATGAATTTCAGCAAAGACCAACTACTTTGCCGCGCAATCGACTGGTGGTCAAAGCTAAGTGCTGGTCTGAGCTAGCTGATTTGGTAGCTATGGTTTCAGTAGTGTTTCAGTGATAAAGGACATGGCATGGCAGAATATTACTGGCTGCTGAGAGATAATCTTGCCATCCTTGAGTCTAAAGAAATCTGGCAGAGGTCTACTTTTTAGGCTCATCAGAATCAGAAAAAGAATCAGAATACTTTATTTATCCCCGAGGGGAAACTGAGTTCTATTACAGACACTCACACGCTAATAACTAAAAACTAACAAGATACAAGATAAGAAAATAGAAACAGAAACAAACAGAAATAAAAGATAAATAGAAAATAAAAAATAGAAATAAGAACAAAATATATCAACAAGTATGGTGCACATAACACCCTATCTATACTGCACTACCGCAGCACACAACAAGCAGCACAAACAAAACTCGACAGAGCAAATCCAATGACCATTAACTCAGAGTGTCTGACAGTCTGAGTCTGAGGGAGGTGTTGTAAAGTTTGATGGCCACAGGCAGGAAGGACCTCCTGTGGCGCTCTGTGGTGCTTTTTGGCAGAATGAGTCTATTACTCATTCTGCCAATTGGTCGGCTCTCGGTTGGTCTGCATGACTAGGCTGACTTTTCATCCTAAAAATAGTACAACACAGTACCACAACACATAGATGACCTTAAAAAACATTACATTGAACTGTACAGTGAAGATCTGGTAGGATTTTAGGATCTGTAAACACCTTGTAAAATTAGCCAACACAAAACCCAACTTAGAAATCAGCACTGTTAATCACATTAAAAATAAATGCTGCTGAGAATGCCGTGTAGTACATCACAATATATAGGCATGGTCTATGGTTTACCATGTGATGACAGCTTAGACTGTGTCAAGAGAAAGGGAAGGCAAACAGAAATCAGGTGAGGAATGAGACTAGATAAACAGATAAAACAGGGGGAGAAAGAAATTATCGTAAAGGTAGATGGTGTGAAAATGAAGCGAGGGATGACAGGAGAGTGCAATATAGAGATGTGAGAATAAGGGAACAAGAGAGAAAGGTTTACATAGACAGAGATAGGCGGGATGGGGGGGGTAATTGAATGGGAAAGCGAATGAGACCCTGAAGAGAGAGAGAATGAGAGAGAATGAGAGAGAAAGAGCGAGAGGGAAAGACTGAGAGATAGGAAGGGAGAAGGAAGTAAAGTTGCTGACAAGTGCTACCTTTGACTTGGAGTGAGTTCTTGGTGGACCACAAGTGTAGCTCAGCCAGGCAGAACGCCATCTGACAAAGGAGTGTAACCTGAGCCTGCAGAGAGTGAGAAAGGTAAAGATAATAAAGAAAGACAGAGGGAGAAGGAGACAGGCAGAGAGAAAGACAGAACACAGGTCAGACAAAACAGAACTTTTGATACACATCTCTAGCAGATTGAGGGTGGAGAATGACATAAAGAGGCCTTCAGGTCAAACAAAACACACACACACACACACACACACACACACACAAACACACACACACACACACTTTAGCACTGAGACCAGACATGGCTGATAGGACCACCAGCTCCCCCTAAACTTGGGAATAACTTACCTCTTACCTGAGGAGTTTAGGCTGGGAATAATTCTTTTATCTCGCTTGTTAGAGCACCTGTATACATATAGGCTTTGAGACCTTTTGTTTCAACAGGTTTTACGATTGCTTTTTAGCTTGTATATTTGCCTGTTATGTCTCTTATGAACTTGGTGTGAGCGGTTTGAACAAAAGTAGTAATAACAACATCATATTAATGGTAATACTAGCAGTCATATGTAGTATGACTGCTAGTATTACCATTTAAAAATATGTACATGTGTACACCCACACGCACACAAATACGTGCATGCACACACACACACACACACACACACACACACACATGCACACACACACACACACACACACACACACGGCCTCAGGTTGACTTCAAGTCTAGGTCACGGGCGGTGATGCTTGCACCGACATACATACATCCCCGACGGGTAGTGACGGACACGCACTTTGCGTCTGACAACTGAGACAAAGCAGCCGGCATTCCACGCACATCACTGTCTGCTAATGAAGACAGGACAGCTCTATGACAGGTCCCTATCTCCTAGCCTACCCATCCTTTGTGCTAATAAACCCTCCTCTTCTGGCTAAACTTGAGTTCCTACAGGTTTAAGCTGTTGTTTGTTGGCCCCTAATGTGATGAGGCTTTGTCATTCCAAAGCCTGAGAGTACAACTCCATTGTGTTCATTCACACAATGGAGTTGTACTCTCCATGTGGATTTCCAGTAGCCTGTACCCCAGGGCACTAATGGGTACTCCCTGTGTCTTTTTGTCACTGATATGTTCAGTTGTGTGTGAGCAGTTGTGTTAATCTGCTTTGATTTTGTATATATGGGAGCACTTCAGGTTTTTCAATGATGAACGAATTGCCCACTGTGGTATCAATGACCTTCTATTACCGCTTTTAATAATGATAACACAACACTCCATTTAAGAATGCCTATATTCCTACCACTACTACTAAAACTAATACTTCTATTGCTGATATCAATTATTATTATTACTATTACTACTAATAATAATACCACCACCACTACCTCATTTATAACTGCAACAACTGCATTTACAACTACCACTACTAGGACTATTCCTACAGCTACTAGTATGAAATACTACTAAAATTTGTACAACATAAATTAGTGCAGCCACTATATCCACCGATATTATTACAATCCAAACCCCTACGACGATTATTCAATATGCTACTAGTATCCTTCTCTCATTACCAATACAAATACTATTACAACTACTGCTGTCACTCTTACATGAAGATAGTGTTGCAGCATTGTGTTGAACCATGTTGCATTTATCCACTAACAAAGTCAACAGACATGGCAGTCATGATGATAAATGCTGGTCTTCACACATTACAATTAACACACCACATCTAGTGTATTGCATATAGAAGCTGGTGTATAGCCTACCTTTTGTTTTAGACACAGTCAGTATCTCCGGACGGTCGATTACCAGTGCTTGAGTTTGCTGCTGTGTTACCAGTTCCCTTCTACCTGCCCAACTAATGCAAAGAAAGGGTACGCGCCTTCCTGTACCCTTGATATTTTTTCTTTCTTTCTCTTAGACAGTGAGAAACTCTCATCAATCTTACTGCTGCTGCTGGGGTGTGTGTGTGTGCGTGCCATATCTGAGGAGAGGAGGTTTTGCAACTCAGCCTCTGAAACTACATGTCCCAACAAACATCCTCCAGATAAGGCTGGGTGCCAAAGAAACTCTGGTGCAAGACCTTCTCAAATAAGTTTACTTGTCAGGGTCATGGCTGTGCCTCTAGTTTATTCCTTGTGTTTCTAGTATTTCCCTTTTCCCTGCGTCTCCTTTGTGCCCTGGTCTGTGTGTGTGTGTGTGTGTGTGTGTGTGTGTGTGTGTGTGTGTGTGTGTCTGTGTGTGTGTGTCTGTGTGTGTGTGTCTGTGTGTCTGTTGTGGGCGTGGCGTTCCTCTCACTCCACCAGCTCCCTGGTTGCTGTTCAGCATGCACACCTGTAATCCATCCACTCAGCAGTATATCTACCTCAGTCCTTCAGCCACTCGTTGCCAGATTGTTTCTTCAGCTAGTGTAGTAGATCATGTTCTCAGGCCAGTTAGACTGTGTATTCTAAGAGTTACTCTCATTTTGTTTTTTTCTGATTGTTGAACTAATCTCTGTGCCACAGGATCATTGCCTGCCTGTTTCCCTGTTCATCGCCCTACCTGCTGACCAGACATTCAACCATGCTCTCGATCCTGCCTGCCTTCATTCCGGCTTTTCCTTGCTTCGCCAGCCACCAGCTTCCCTGTGCCCTCCATCCACCTTCACTCCCCAAGAACCACCAATAAACGTTTTTGCACTCATTCTACTGAGTATTGTGTTCTGCGTTTGGGTTCCCCTTGTCGATCATAACAAAATGATCTTGCTAACATGGACCAGACAGACAGACTCCCTCACCAGTCAAGGCGCTCTAATGGGAGAGCATGACCAAATTCTCTGGGAGGTCATGGAGAATGTCCGGACTCTGTCAGCCCATTTTGGTGTGTCATGAGACACACTCCTCAATGAAGAGCCAGGCTTCTTTAAGCTCCTTACAACCATCTGGAAGCAGGAGCCTGAGTTTGTCCAAGAACAGGCTTTCTCCATGTGGAAATTTCATTGTAATCCTGTTGCTCCCAAGCCAGTCATTCCACTCTCCCATGTTTCTCTGGAGTCTCCCAGCTCCTCCCTGGTGCAGCCAAGCAGCTCGTCGGTTAGCTCCAAGCCCGTGTCTCGTGTGGCTAGCCTCCCACTAGTGAGTATTCAGCTCACTAACCATCAACTTGTCTCCCAGTCTGCTAGCTTTGGGTCTGCTAGCCACCAGCTAGTTTTGGACATGCTAGCCATTAGCCTGTTTCTCAGCCTGCTAGCTTTGGCCCTGCTAGCTGTCAGCCTGTTTCTCAGCCTAGTAGCTTTGGCTCTGCTAGCTGTCAGCCTGTTTCTCAGTCTGCTAGCTTTGGCTCTGCTAGCCATCAGCCTGTCTTAGTCTGCGAGCTTTTGGGCCTACTAGCTGTCTCCCAGTCTGCTAGCCTCCAGTCTACTTCTGCCCCTGACGTTCTCCAGCAGTCCGCTTTCAATGGGACTCACCTTGCCAGTTTCTCCAGGAACCCTCGTCTAGCAGTCTCAGAAGGAAGCATGGTCGCTGAGGTTGACGGTTTTCTCTACTGCCCAGTGCCACCACTGTGGTCCAGTCTGGTCCCAAGTCATCGGCCTTCTCTGCCAACACTCACCTGGCTTCCACGCCAACATCCAGCCTGTTCCGAGCCATCAGCCACCTTTGCCGATGCCCAGCCAGTTCCCTCGCTGACACTCAGCCGCCCTTGCCGATGCCATTCCAGACCTTCAGCATTTGGCCGTCTCCACTGAACTCCTGCCTCTTGTCGCCCTTCTAAGTGTCTTCTTCATCTTGTCCCTCAGTCTCTGCCCTGAGCATCTCAGTTGACCTCCAGAGCGGTCCCGCCTACGTCATCCACCTCCAGGGCTGTCCAGCCATCTGATCGATCTCCAGAGCGGCTCCTCCAATTTGCCCTGCCTCCTCGTCAATTTGTCCTCAGGCTGTCTGTGCGAGTTCTCCTGCCTTGCTCCTCTCTGGTGTCCAAGCCATCCATTGCCTTGGTTTGGCTCCCTGAATCCCACCTCCAGAACCCCTCCACCTGCTCTGTTCAGTTTGACCACTACTTTTTCTTTTCTCCACCCTGACAAGCCTGGAGGGATTTCAAAGGCACCAGCTCAAAAATATGCTAAATAAGTGGATGACTGAGTGTGTGTGTGTGTGTGTGCGTGTGTACACACATGTAAAGAGCAATGCTACATATAAATGAAAGCACCATGACCCTGTGAGACACAGGTATCAGGAAGGCCAATGCATGCCATTAACACTCATGTTACAGCAGTATAATGAATCAGTCAAAGTCACAAGACACACACATGCATCAAGAACACTCATTCATGATACATGCAAGTATACACAAACACTATCATTAACAAAGAACATGGCTTAGAGTTTTCATAAGACAAGAAGGATAAGGAAGAAAATAAACACAAATATTATACACACACACACACACACACACACACACACACACACACACACACACACACACACACACACACATATATATATCCATCCATCCATTATCGTAACCGCTTATCTTGCTCTCAGGATCGCGTGGATGCTGGAGCCTATACCAGCAGTCACTGGGCACACAGAGAGACACCCTGGACAGGACACCAGGCCATCACAGGGCCGACACACACACACACACACACACACACACACACACACACACACACACACACACACACACACACACACACACACACACACACACACACACACATTCATTCCTAGGGACAATTTAGTATGGCCAATTCACTTGACTTACATGTCTTTGGACTGTGGGAGGAAACAGTAGTCCCCGGAGGAAACCCACGCAGACACGGGGAGAACTGGGATGACCCACCAAGGTTGGTTGGACTACCCTGGGGCTTGAACCCAGGACCTTCTTGCTGTGAGGCAACCGTGCTAACCACTGTGCCACACACACACACACACACACACACACACACACACACACACACACACACACACATCTATCTATATCTATATATCTATATCAACACAGATACAGGAAAAAAAGTTTTAATACACTGCAGTACAGGCTCTGTTTCGTGCGACGTGCACTCATCAGCTGCTAATACGATTAAACAAAGAATAATACAGTTTACGTTGCCCAGTGTCATGCCCCTAATTTCAGTTGGACAGCAGCCAATCAGATGGGGAAACATTCAAACTATAACAACCAATGGGGTAGGTACTTATGATGCACAGCAACCAATGGTGGGGTAGAAAACATTACAACCAATGGGACTGGGGCTTGTTTTGAAAAGCATTTAGGGGTCAGGGCACTGTTGAAATGGCGTACATTAAAAATATAACATGGTAATTTATGTGAATTATATAGTGGGGTGGTGTTGGGGCACAGTTGGAAGGACAGGCAGTTAAAATATTTAAAAACTATTTAAAAAAACTCTAATAAATGTCATATGTGTATCATCTAATAGGGGGGGGAGAATAACAAAGACATTTTACTTATAGTTACAAAGGAGATATTTTTTTCGGTGTCTACAACTGGTGGCCAATTCGTTTCTATTATTCAAGGTGGACATACCAGGTCTGCAAATAATAAAATACTTTTCTGCCAAGCACAGGTTACATCTTTTACCTCTAACTGAATATGCACTACTCTTTGTAAGGATTTTCCATGAGACAGAATAACTGATACTCTTGTCTACCAATGACCAAATGTGGCGGCTTAAGGCCGTTGCATTGTTTGCATGCTCATTTCTGAAGCTACTCATATGGGCGTTAAACCTAATTTTAAAAGGGCCCTCTGTTAACCCCACATAAGTGTCCACATTGCAGTTGTCTTCTCTTGTCAACAATGCCTGGTAGATGACTCCCTCTATCTGGCATTTTCCTTCAAGAGGACACGATGCCTTAACACGGCATTTGCAGTTGGAGGTGTTTGGTTGCGGTGAGGGGGTCTGTGCCTTGGCCATGATGCTTGGGTTGTGGGATGAAATAAACTGCTGGACATTTGGTATGCAGCTGTAGCTCATTTTGACTGTGTTTCTGTTGAATATTTTTCTCAGTAGATGGTCTGGGGTAAAGCACTCATCCAAAAGCTTGATCATCAAAAAAAAAAATAATAATTTGATGGTTAATAGATCATCTGGGGTAAAGCACTCATGAAAAAGATCAAGCGTTTGATCTTTTTGATGAGTAAATATATATATATATCTTTTTGATATATATATATATATATATATACATGTGTATATATATATACATGTGTATATATATACATGTGTATGTATACATGTGTATGTATATACATGTGTATGTATATATATATATATATATATATATATATAAAAGAAAAACAAATGATATTCATAATAGGTCTTTAGACTTTTAGGACAAAGGAAAATACTGGTTGGACCCAGCTTATATAGGCAGACCATAGGGAAAATATTGGTTGGTTAGGAGAAGTGATTTCAGAGCTCTTTTAAACTGCTATGAAGACAAATTCAAAAAATATAAAGGCAGAGAATTCCATATTTTGAACCCTCGGTAAAATATACTAAACTGAGATTGGAAAGTATGGGAATCAGGGGGTCTAAGGAGAGAATAACTACATGTGGAGTAAGTACGAAATTGATAACTGTATGCAAATATGTCATGAAAAAAGGGGGAGGGTTCTTTTTAAGGAACAATGAACAAATAAACCAATCTGGAGATGGTTCACTTGATAAATACTGAGGACGCCTAATTGAAGAAATAGAGGCTTAGAGGAATGTCTTCGATGTACACAATTGATTATTCTTGGTGCTCATTTCTGAAGATGATACAGGGGCTCAAGTTTGGTCTGATGAGTACTAGCCCAAGCTATATTACAAAATAATATAGTGGATACCTTAGTGTTGATCAAGTGATTGATTTTCCCTAGTATACCAATACTGTTGGCCATTTTCGTGTTTATGGCCCTGATATGACGTTTCCAAGATAAAGATTCATCAAGCAGAATGCCAAGGAATGGCATAGAAAACACATTAGTTATGGGGACATAATCGATTACAATGTAAGATGAGGAGTTAAAAATCCCTGATTTAAGACTAAAAAAGATGAAGCTTATTTTTTTTAATGTTAAGTAGTTTGTTGGACTTAAAGCAAATAGCTTACTAAGTTTCTCATTTAACACCTTAATGATGGTGTCAGGATCTTTATGTGAATAGAAGGCGTGTGTCATCTGCAAATAAAATTTTAGACAGCTTGTCTGAAACATTGGGGACGTCATTAATATACATCAAAAATAACAAGGGCCCAAGAATTGAACCTTGTGGTATGCCACAGAGTATGGGAAGAAAAGGAGAATTGGTTCCATTATAGGACACAAACTGCTGTCTAGCTTTAAGGTAACTGGTGAACCAAAGCAGTGCATTGTTTCTAACTCCAAGATGTGAACGCTTCTGAAGAAGAATATGGTGATTAACTGTGTCAAATGCCTTGGATAAGTCTAAAAAAATACTGAAAGTGTTTTCCTTTCTATCTCTAGAAAGTGTCTTCCTTTCTATCTCTAGCTTTGTATATAGTATGTACGTGCCATATATGTTCAATTTTTCTTTCTAAACCCATACTGATGTGTTTTTATAATATTGTACTTATTAAGATGTTTGTTTAATCTTTGATAGATGAGCATTTCAAGTACTTTTGATATAGCAGGTAAAATGGAGATGGTCTATAATGGTTAAAAACGGCTGGGTCATCATCTTTATAAATAGGAATAATCTTGGCTATCTTTAGTTCAAGAGGTACAATTCCCTTTTCCAATGACAGATTGACAATGTGAGACAAAGGTTTCACAATGTACTCAGGAATGGATATCAGTAGTTTTCTGTCAATGCCATCATAACCTGGGGAAGAATCTTTCAGGTTGATTAAGGTCTCCCAAACCCAAACATCATCTTCTGTAACCAGTCTTGTCACCCTGGCAGTTTTTTTGGGGAGGGGGGGTACAGAAGGTAGAGAGAGGGGTCAAGTTATTGTGTCTTGTCTTTACACTGGTAATGGGTCTGGTTTAACATCAAAGCACAAAGGAGAAAACACATGACTCCTTTTTCAAAGACAGGCCACAGGAACTATGACTCTGTCTGGTCTCCCTGTGCTTCTTTCTTGCTCACTCTCTGTTCTCATACTGTCCTGACTGTCCCCTCTGGGTGGTTAAGGAGCTCTGTAATGTGTGCAGGGGAGGGTAAGATTACTCTGAAATGTAGTCAGTTACTGAATACAAATTACATGGCAACTTTTGTAATTAGTAACATAATCCACTGATTACAAAACATAATCTAATTTGAATACTTTTGGATTACTTCAAAATCAAATAGTGAAAACACTGCACCGTATACTAGAAAATAGATGCAGCCACAAAAATTTGAGTTCAACAAATATTTTTTGTCTCTTTAAACCTTTCAAAAAAAATTCATTCGTCCATCCATCCATTATCTGAACCGCTTATCCTGCTCTCAGGGTCACGGGGATGCTGGAGCCTATTTCAGCAGTCATTGGGTGGCAGGCAGGGAGACACCCTGGACAGGACACCAGGCTATCACAGGGCCCACACACACATTCATACCTGGGGACAATTTAGTATGGCCAATTCACCTGACCTACATGTCTTTGGACTGTGGGAGGAAACCGGAGCCCCCGGAGGAAACCCACACAGACACGGGGAGAACATGCAAACTCCACACAAAGGATGACCCGGGATGACCCTCGAGGTTGAACTACCTCGGGGTTTGAACCCAGGACCTTCTTGCTGTGAGGCGACCGCGCTAACCAATGTGCCAACGTGCCAGCAAAAAAAGTTCAATGCAAATAAAATTCATTTAGCATATTCAGCATTTACAGTTGGTCAAATCAAATTGTCCTTACAAAAACAGTACTGGCAGAAACTACAGGTTTACTGTGTGCATTCTACAACATGTGGGATGCTTCTTTTTAAGTTTTTGTTGCTGTTTTTTTAATCAACGGCCACATGAAAGACTTTGCTCTTGTAAGGCAAGAGGAGCATTTGCTCAAAATGTTTTTCTTCCACTTTCAATGTAAATAAAAAGGAATTAAAAACTCCATTATCCATAAATTATTATTAAAAAAACAAAAATATTGGGGTGTCCGGGTGGTATGGTGGTCTATTCTATTGCCTACCAACACGGGGATTGCCAGTTCGAATCCCAATGTTACCTCCGGCTTGGTCGGGCGTCCCTACAGACACAATTGGCCATGTCTGTGGGTGGGAAGCCAGATGTGGGTATGTGTCCTGGTCGCTGCAATAGCGCCTCCTCTGGTCGGTCGGGGCGCTGTTTCCATGGTTATCACATGTAGAGCACCTAGCATTTACTCACAGAGCACTTGTCTGCCTGTCTATTCATAAGAGGAGTACATTAAGAACCTGGACCGGACCGGAAAGTGTGCTTCAATTATTGGGGTATCACACTGCTCAGCCTCCCTGGGACAGTCTACTCTAGGGTGCTTTAAAGGAGGCTCCGACTGACTGTCGAACCTCGGATCCAGGAGGAACAATGTGGATTCCATCCTGGCCGTGGAACAATGGACCAACTCTTTACCCTTGCAGCGGAAGTACTGAGGGAGGCATGGGAGTTTGACCAGCCAGTCTACATGTGTTTTATGGACTTGTAGAAGGCTTATGACCATGTACCCCGGGGCACTCTGTGGGGGGTACTGTGGGAGTATGGGGTACCAGGGCAGTTGCTACAAACCATTCGGTCCTTGTATAACCAAAGTCAGAGCTGTGTCCGTATTCTCGGCACAAAGTCAAACACGTTTTCAGTGGGTGTCGGACTCCGCCAAGGTTGTCCCTTGTCTCCGATTCTGTTTGTGATATTCATGGACAGGATCTCAAGGCGTAGCCAAGGTGAGGAGTGTGTACACTTTGGGAACCTCAGAATTGCATCTCTGCTCTTCACAGATGATGTGGTTTTGTTGGCTTCATCAGAACGTGGCCTCCAGCACGCACTGGGGTGGTTTGCAGCTGAGTGTGAAATGGCTGGGATGAGAGTCAGCACCTCCAAGTCTGAGGCCATGGTTCTCTACTGGAAAATGGTGGATTGCTCCCTCTGGGTTGGGGATAAGTTGTTGTTGTTTTCAGCTGTCGACTCCAGACTCAACATGCTGACTGTGTTCCGTTACTGTAGTCTGAGTGTTGTTCAATTTCTCAAGAGCCACAAAGGCCACCTTAAAATCGGTAGAGATGTTAGCTCTGTGCTCTTCTACTTGGGCTATCACATGGTGTGGTCAAAACTTTGACGACTCCCATCTTAGATGACTTCGCCGATTTCGACGAGTCAACAGCTGACCTACATGATCAGTGACTCAAAGCGCTGGAGGAGTGATGCAAGGTCTTAGCCGATGGCAACGCCAAACTGATTGCCAAGACAGTAGAGCTAGAGAGTTCGAGCCGTAGGAATAATATTCATATTATTGGACTCCCCGAATCTATCGAGTCCACCCTACCACCTTCATTTAAATCCTGGCTGCTTGATATTCGGTCTCTCCTAAAACTGAAGAAAATTAAATTTACATTGAGAGGTTCCCCCCAATAGATTTCACTCTCACTGGAGGCCACTGATCAATTATGTTGACCAGCTTGCCCCTGGTAGAGTGTCGCAGTAATGGTATGCCTTGTGTCTGCCTGCATCGGGCACGGGTTTCGCTGCCTGTCTGCCACACGGCCCCCATATAAGATCCCTGTACATGAAGGGATATACGAAGGCTCTGCGTGTGCAGTAGTGCACATGTTGTGTGTTATAAGTTTTACCTCGTGAAATTCAAATCTTCAGTAGGCCAGCATAACGGCCTGAATGTCAGCAACTACCAACTCTTCTTTTCTAGTGTTTGTTTATATGTCTGTATTATTAGAATTTTTAATTTTTGTTTGCTTGTGTTGCTGTGTATGTGAGTGCTCGATTTGATTTCATGCTTCACACGCTGTTTCACTCCCATCAAGGAGGACTACTGTGGGGTGGGAATCATCTAGTTGGCTCATAGGGGCCCTGGTTTGAGGGAAAGCGGGTTTGCAATTATAAAATATGAAAATACCTATTCTTTTGTGATTGTGCTTTTGTGTTACATCCTTGTCCTAATAAAATATTGTAAAAAAAGAAAAAAAAAGAAAAAAGACAAAGAACTTGCAGATCCAAGCGGGTACATAGACGGAGTGTCGTTTACCATCTGAAAAGACCTTTACTTCACCTGGCTCCCACACCGTATCTGCTCAAATGCTTATGCAACCTGACAGAATTAAGAATTCTGAAAGTACAGAAATGATTTTGTACTGTTCTCTGTTTCAGTGGCAGCTTATGAAAATTGACTCTTTTGTCCTTTGCTGCAACCCTGTAAAACTAATTTTTGCATCCAGAAACAACACAGTAGTGGCCTCCCTTTTGTCTTCTTCTGTCCTGTGGCTCCTCAGTCTCCAACTTTCTCAAATTTTTTACTGTTGTATCTGTTGAACTCCGCCAAGCCAACCAACCCCGTGACATCACAGGTTATAGTACCTTCTGCAAAACGGTGGCACCCTTGCCACGAAAAATACAACGGGACTTGTTTTTTTCTTTAATATGTTTACATTTGTCATGTTTGTTACATAATTGTTGATTAGAGTGTTAATACATTTAGTAAATCATGTTAATTTAAATCGCACAGATATGGGAGTTGAACTATTTTTATGAAACCATTTTCAGAGTAATATTAACTGGATTACTAGATGGTTTAAGAGTTAATTCACATTAATTCAGGCATGCACAGAACTAGGGAGAGTTACACTGAATTCTTCCCCGGAATGCTAGAAAATTTATGACTATTACATTTTATGACCATAACATTATGAGCATTTGGCAAGGGCTGCAAGGAGGGGTTTGTGCATGTATGTGCGTAAGTGTTGTCATGCCGGGAGCAGAGACAGGCTGGCTAGAGCAATGATTTAATGGTGCAGGGGTTCAAAAGTCCACACACAGGCAAGGTACAAACGACAAGGAAGACTCAAGGACAAGGCATGACGCGCCAGGCTAACATAACAATCTGACAGAGAACAGGGCAATCAGGGCAGCCAATCAGGGAAATTGGGAACAGGTGAGCAAGGCAAGGCAGGAACAGAAATGACAAGCCAATCAGGGAATGGGGAACAGGTGAGCAAAGCAGGGGCAGGAACAGAAATTGCAAGACCAGAGAGCCTTCAAAATAAAACAGGAAACCCAGATAACATAACTATGATGAAAAGTGTGTGTGTGTTTGTGAGAGAGAGAGATTGGAGGATCAAGAAGGCCTCCAAAAACTAGTTCTTCTTTCCTATAATGTTCAAAAGTAATTCATGATTATATCAAAAGAAATAGCGTGAGGAAGAGAAAGTGAGAGAGAGAGAGAGAGAGAGAGAGAGAGAGAGAGAGAGAGAGAGAGAGAGAGAGAGAGAGAGAGAGAGAGAGATGACACTTGAATGGGTCAATGCAAGTCATTGTCCTGTCTCCATCATATGGCGAGGTTAGAGTTTCTCTCTTGTGTGGAGATGAGATTAAATCTTCCTGTGATCAACGGAGATGATGACCTGGAAAGGTTAAGTGGTCCATGTGAATCTGATAACCATGTCTGGTTAATGTCAATTTGGCACCTTTATGTAAGGTGAATAGGAGGCCACTTGTGTGTGAGTTTGCCCTTGTGCACACACAAGCAGAGGCAAATTTGTAATTTGTGATATTGGGCTAAGAAAAGAAAAGAAAGAAAGTGGTGTCTGAGTTCTGTAAATTGGTTGTGCAGCAACAAAGTATTGATGAGGATAATATCCCACAGATCAACACCATTAAAAAGACATTCTTGTGCAAAATATTGTAATTATGTAACCTTTTTCTGTTTTTCCATCAATCATTTGCAAAATCTCTCATCACCAATTATTATGTTAATTCTGAAAGTTTATTTACTGAATGGTCATCACGTCAGCAGGAAAAATAGTAATCTGATAGACTGATCGAATGCCGCCAGAAGTTTGGCTTCGGTCAACTTTTCTCAGTTTACATGCTTGTTGATGACGTGAAAGTTGACTGAGTAGTCAGGCTGCTCAGCTCAACAGAGAAAGAATAGCGTCCAGATGGCATGGCAGTCTATTCCATTGCCTACCAACATGGGGATCGCCGTTCGAATCCCCATGTTACCTCCGGCTTGGTCGAGCATCTCTACAGACACAACATCTATTGGCCGTGTCTGCGGGTGGGAAACCAGATGTGGGTATGTGTCCTGGTTGCTGCACTAGCGCCTCCTCTGGTCGGTCGCGCTACATCCCCCTGGCGAAACTCCTCACTGTCAAGTGAGAAGAAGCGACTGGCGACTCCACATGTATCGGAGGAGGCATGTGGTAGTCTGCAGCCCTCCCGGATCGGCAGAGGAGATGGAGCAGTGACCGGGACAGCTCGGAAAATAGGGTAATTGGCCAAGTACAATTGGGGAGAAAAAGGGGGGGAAATCCAGGGAAAAAAAAGGACTTCAGGTGACTTGTTGACTGATTTGACCATGGGCTGCACTTAACTGTGGGCCGCCGCCTTCGGTCGACCTGTCTGTCTTAGCAGGAGGGAGTAGGCTCTTTTGCGAGCCTGAGTCCACCAGAAACCGTCTTCCTGACATCGTGTCCTTAATGAAGAGCAGCTCACTACGTCCGCCAACGCCCACAGCTGCTACTGAGCACTGGCCCTGGAGTTTCCCGGTGCCTCAAACGTGCACAGAGGGACGCAGCGCCTCGCTTTGCCGCCAAACCGCTGGTGGAAGAAACAGAGGCCGCTCCCGCGCCGTCTCCGGACAGCCACTCTAGCCACCACTGCCGGGTCCGCGTCCTCCGACGCCGGCTGCAGAGGCTCAGATGCCACACTCCACACAGAGAACCGTCTGGTAGCCAGCAGCACCCGATCGGCCTCCTCAGCCAAACCTCGGCAGTCACCAGCGGCCAGACACGGGGAGTTAGCCAAAGCCGCGCGCACAGGAGACGGAAGCTGGCGCAGGAAAACGTGCGGGAAAAGGAATCCACCTTCGTCCGAGCCTAGCAGCGACAGCATATTGTCCATGAGATCCAAAGCCGTCCCGTCGCCCAAACCGGATAGGGAAAGGATTCTATCTGCCCTCTCTGCGGCAGATAGGCTGTACCTCCGGAGCAGAAGATGTTTGAGGGCGACGTATTTATCGTGTTGCGGAGGGGCGCGCAACAGCTGCATGGCCCGGCATGTGGACTGCTGGTCCAGCGCAGCGATGACCAAATAATATCTGGAGTCGTCCGCGGAGATTCCACGCAGGTGGAACAGCGCCTCGACATGCTGGAACCACGAAGCCGGGTCGCTCTGCCAGAACTCTGGGAGTTTCACAGCCGCGGCAAGAATGGCCGGCTGTGAGAGTTGGGGCTCACACTCATCTTCTGCTCCAAACATATCATGTCAGGGTCACCAATGTGGCAGGATGAGGAAAAAACACAGGAGACGAAGGCGAGTTTGCTGTTTATTCCTCAGCTCCAAAACCAAACTACAGCCGGAACAACCCTGCACCAGCAAGCCCGGAAACATAAACCACGCTCCCAGCTCCCAGTCCTGCTGGGTGAGAGGCATAACCCCTAGTGTCCGCCACAAAGCGTTTATTCCTCAACTAATGAGACTAATATCAATGGAATCATTGAAACATCCTAATAATAGTTACTGAAATAATAAATAACATATTATTGGGTTTATCACTTAAGTCAAAATCATATAGCTAGGGCCCTACCAAATTCACGGTACATTTCGCTCAATTTCACGGACCTAGTTTCTCGAAAATCACAGATTTCACGGATTCTATAAGAAAAATGCGACATTTCACGGCAACGATTAAATTACACTTTTTATTCACACAGGGCCTTAATAGCCCAGCCTACTGTACACAGCATAACCGTACTAGTGGTTGAATGTAAGCATTGAGCATCCTGCGACGGTGCTTGGCTTCATGCTCTGTCTCTGCGATGAAAATACTTGTCCATGTTTTGACACGGCCCTCTCCGCGTCCACAGAGTTCGTCGGGATTGACAGACAGCGCCATGCTACTTTAGCAAGATGTGGTAGCCTAGATTCGGAGGATTTCCAAAAAGCTAGCACTGGTAAAGTTGTGTCCACCTCTTGTTCGGTGTGTTTGTAGTTCGGCAATTCCAGCCTACAGTTTTTGTCAAATCCAGGAATGTCCGTGCTGAGTGATTTTAAATCCACCGTCAAAATAAGTATTTGTGCAGGGTCAAAATTGCGCACTGCTTTCAGGAATTCGGCCGCTGGTTGTTTAAATCTACTTTGCGTAATGTTCTCGTTTGACTCGTCTCCGTAGCAGTAATACTGCCTGATCTTTTGTATCATGCCAGAAAACAAGTGATGAGCACTGGCATTTAAATCTGCATGCTCGGAGTGAATTTCATTCGCCTGTGCTTCTGCCCAAAAGAGCAAATCCATGACCCTGTTGTGCGCCTTGTGAATTAATACATGTCGAGATTCAAACCAAGTGATCAAGTCCATTAGCTTAGTGGCATTTTTGGAAATAAATTTGACCTCCTCATTCAGGTGAGGATCGTGTAAAAGATTTAACAGTTCGGTCAATGCCTGTGTTCGGGGTGTCAGTGCGAGCTCCTGTTCCACAAAATCTGCGTAAAACTCCAGATGAGCTGCGTGATACTGTACAGGCCGAAACCACGAGTTCCATCTCATAATCACTGGTTCAGGTGGAAGGGCAATTTTCCCCACCGTTTCCCCTGTCTTCTCTGCAATGCTTTCCCGATAGTGTAGTTTGCAACTGGGACAATGCTTAAACACTTTTTTGACGTAGCTCACTAACTTATCTACTCTAGGAAACTCAGCTCTCCACAACTCACTCACCAGAGAAATAATGTGGGCATTGCAAGTGATATGCACCGAGATGGCATGAGACCCTGGAGTACAGATTTGTATGACTTCGTCATGTAGGTTGCATTGTCACTAATGAAAGCAGATACTTTGTTAAAGTCTGCACCATATTTTGTGAGGGTTTTAATTATGGCTTGTGAAACAGTGGTATAGTTTACAGCATCCAAGTAAGCACAGTCGGCCAGCACTGCTGTTAGAGTTCCAGTCTCAACATCTTCGGCCTTGTCCGACATGAAATCGAAAATAACATGCAAAACATAATTGTCCTGCTCGTCGGTGGACTCATCCGAAATAATTGAAAACGATTCACATGAATTTATGATAGATTTTACCTCTTCAAATTGTGCGTCAAACAGCTTAGGAAGGTAGTCTTGTCGGAGCTTATTTGCACTGGGTAAGCCGCCCGCATTTCTCACATTACGTCAAAGGTAGTCCCTCAGTTTCGGGTGATCAAGCTTCTCCAGCGGTATGTTAGCACTAGCAAATGCCTCAACAAGCTCCATGGTCGCCAAATGTCAAGACTCGGTGCTCTCGGTTGTTTTCTTAAACATCGATGAAATTGTTTTTGCTTCTTGTTGGTTCCACCTTGTGGTTCTTTTTCGGCAGCCCTCTTTGTGTTGAGATGAGTTTCACTTTCCAAGTGACGCTGAATCGTTGCTCGTCGACTGTGATCTAAGGAGATATTACAACTCGTACAAAATAATTTCCCGCCATCAGCATGTAAAATATGTTTTCCAAACTCAATTACTCTGTCGTCTGCAGTCGTGTTTTTTGAGGTTTTAGATTTCCACATCTTCAGTACGTTAGGGCCTAAGCTAACATGCTGAAGACAGCTAACTCAAACTATGCTAGTAACAAAAAGGATCATTGCGACCACCCCGGATGCTCATTTAACCAATCAATGTCTTAGACACGTGAATGCTTTTATTCGCGCATCCAAAATGTCAATCATGTCAGCACAGTATTTTCTCAAACTAGTTGCGCACTTAAATTCTGCATTTCACGGCAAATGGTCAATAACACGGGAAGAGGCTGATTTCACGGTCCGTGACGCGATTTTCACGGCCGTGAATTTGGTAGGGCCCTACATATAGCCTTACATATGGTATGGTTATTTGGATGTCAAAGTGATCTGGTGGCTTTGAATATTATACAGGAACCCAACATGTGACTGGAATGGACTACTTACTTTTACAAAAAGTTGTGAGATCAATTCAAGAAGGTCAATCAAAGGTTTGCTGATCACCCCACCTTCTGTCAGGGCCCCGGTGCAGGTTTGGCTGTTCTTCTTGGGGCATCGCCAAAGCAAGACAAACCCGGGCTTTTCTGGAAATGAAAAAAGAGGACATGATTTTGTTTGACATCCCTGGAATCCTTTCCAACTGGTATGCAGTCTCACTCACTCTCTCTCTCTCTCTCGTCCCTTCTCTCTTTCTCACTCTCTCGCTCTCTCTCTCTCTCTCTCACACACACACACACACACACACACACACACACACACACACACACACACACACACACACACACAGGGCTGTCAACAGGCCCAGGGGTCCCATCAGTGTGAGGAGAGTGATGTAGTAAATTACAGGGCTAAAAAGCTGCCATAGGGTGACTGACACAAGGCCAAACCCCGCCTTCTCACCCCACTCTAACACACACACACACACACACACACACACACAGCTTTTAGATTGTTTTAAACCCAGATTTAAAACCATGTAGAAGTTAAAACATGCCAGGCTAGTACTGGTACCCGTTGACGTTAGCATAGCAGGATAAACACAGCTGCAGCTAATATGAATAATGGGTTTGACTGATTTAGGTGTGCCAAAGAACCAGCATTATCAGTACTATTGACAGTTGTTAGTGCTGGCTCTGTCTGTCTGTCTGTCTATCTGTGTCTGTATGTATGTCTGTCAGTTAATTATCTGCCTGTTGGCTCTATCTGTCTGTTATTAGCAGCATATGTGTTTACCCTGCTACGCTTACATCACAGAGTACCAAGGCCAGCCTGCCATGTTTTTAACCTTAAGACGGTTTTTAACCTGTAGATGTCATCAAATTCATGAAACTGGTCTAGGGTTTAGTCACTCATCTTTGTCGTTGCTTAAATACGAAACACGTGAGCAATCCAAAGACATGTCAGTTTTCTATTACTTATTCTAGACATCTTATCCAATTTACAAACAATTTTTTAGTTTGTCTTTTATTAAATAAGGCTATGTAATGATCACCTTAATGAATAAAAGTAAAAGGTTCAGCATAAAAGTAGAACTGTGGAGTTTACACACATCTTACGCATGGGCTCAGGTTTTCGTAAATTTCTGCCCGATGTCGGCACAAGTTAGGTTTCAGAACATTTTCATTTTTCATGTGTAAACGTCAGTATCACATAATTGTGCAAATATTTGGTCATAAGCACCTTGATAAATGGGGTGTAAAGGGAGAGAAAGAGGTCTGACCCTAACTACAAAGGAAGATAAATGTGATAAACTCTCCAGATTGGTTGGGCTTGTGAGGCACAATCCTACTAAAAAATAAACCAATCTTAACACTATCATAATGTGAGACTGTACAAATTCTGAACAAAATCTGATTCTCTTTCATGAGGTGTCTATGGGTGCCTTCT
>NC_079223.1:29230955-29278455 GCF_029633865.1 Lampris incognitus | reverse complement strand
CTTTACACCAGGTCGAGTTGTCCCTGTAAAATGTTCAAGTATGCATTCTGTTTATTAATTGTCAACATGTCTCTGCATCAATGTCAACAAGTAACATCCCTGTGTGCATCTATTGTAACTGAATGTAGTAGTGTAACTAGATGAGATTCGGACAATTACACAGTTAACTTTCACAGTTGGAACCACATCCAATATGGAGTGAAACGATTTTCTGCAGTATTGCTTTCAATTTTTCTTCAGTAGAGAGGATTTGTTCTGTGAAGCTGGTAACAGTTTGTGAACTGAGGAAATGCGTAAGCTGCAATCCTTGAAATATAAAATATGCCGAGCGTTTTGAAAGTGTTACAAGAGTGGTACAAAACGTATTGTGGACCCAAACTTGCAGGTTATGTGACTTTTATTTTTGCATTAAATAAATTTCCATTATAACCCTAATTACCACAATAAGGGCCATTTATACACTATCTAAATGGGATATTTAGTTTCTCTCAAGGATTCCACCTATCTAGGAGGGCGTGTGCATGTGTATGTAAAATCTTGTAATGGTATACTGCAACCCATCTGCAGTTTCCACGGTCAAAAACCATATTTAGCCATACAAAAAGACTTAACTCAACCCAAGACCATCAAGAAAGATAATAATTAGGATTATTAGTACAATTTCTTTTAATCATAATTATACATCCCTATTGTGCATGTTAGTGTGTGTGCATGTTTGCGTGTGTATGTGAGAACGAGACAGAGCGAGAGAGAGATGAGTGGAGGCTCTTGTAAGCAGATGTGTAAATGTCATTAGAGGAGGTAATGGAGGAAAGGAAGCCTTCTGCAACAGAAGTATTTACCCAATGCCTGGAGCAGAAACACAAACAGCACCAGGAATGAGAGAGAGAGAGAGAGAGAGAGAGAGAGAGAGAGAGAGAGAGAGAGAGAGAGAGAGAGAGAGAGAGAGAGAGAGAGAGAGAGAGAGAGAGAGAGAGAGAGAAGAGAGAGATTGTGCAGTCACAGCTTGAAAAAAAACACGTTTGATTATCTGTCTGTCTCCTCTATCTTGTAAATCACACCTTACTGTGATACAAGGCAGACGAGATAGACCGATATATACACATGTAAACTAGGGAAAACAGACAGACAGACAGATGTGTATGTATGTATTTATGCATATATGTACACTACCGTTCAAAAGTTTGGGATCACCCAAACAATTTTGTGTTTTCCATGAAAAGTCACACTTATTCACCACCATATGTTGTGAAATGAATAGAAAATAGAGTCAAGACATTGACAAGGTTAGAAATAATGATTTGTATTTGAAATAAGATTTTTTTTACATCAAACTTTGCTTTCGTCAAAGAATCCTCCATTTGCAGCAATTACAGCATTGCAGACCTTTGGCATTCTAGCTGTTAATTTGTTGAGGTAATCTGGAGAAATTGCACCCCACGCTTCCAGAAGCAGCTCCCACAAGTTGGATTGGTTGGATGGGCACTTCTTTGAGCAGATTGAGTTTCTGGAGCATCACATTTGTGGGGTCAATTAAACGCTCAAAATGGCCAGAAAAAGAGAACTTTCATCTGAAACTCGACAGTCTATTCTTGTTCTTAGAAATGAAGGCTATTCCATGCGAGAAATTGCTAAGAAATTGAAGATTTCCTACACCGGTGTGTACTACTCCCTTCAGAGGACAGCACAAACAGGCTCTAACCAGAGTAGAAAAAGAAGTGGGAGGCCGCGTTGCACAACTGAGCAAGAAGATAAGTACATTAGAGTCTCTAGTTTGAGAAACAGACGCCTCACAGGTCCCCAACTGGCATCTTCATTAAATAGTACCTGTTAGAGCCTGTTTGTGCTGTCCTCTGAAGGGAGTAGTACACACCGGTGTAGGAAATCTTCAATTTCTTAGCAATTTCTCGCATGGAATAGCCTTCATTTCTAAGAACAAGAATAGACTGTCGAGTTTCAGATGAAAGTTCTCTTTTTCTGGCCATTTTGAGCGTTTAATTGACCCCACAAATGTGATGCTCCAGAAACTCAATCTGCTCAAAGAAGTGCCCATCCAACCAATCCAACTTGTGGGAGCTGCTTCTGGAAGCGTGGGGTGCAATTTCTCCAGATTACCTCAACAAATTAACAGCTAGAATGCCAAAGGTCTGCAATGCTGTAATTGCTGCAAATGGAGGATTCTTTGACGAAAGCAAAGTTTGATGTAAAAAAAATCTTATTTCAAATACAAATCATTATTTCTAACCTTGTCAATGTCTTGACTCTATTTTCTATTCATTTCACAACATATGGTGGTGAATAAGTGTGACTTTTCATGGAAAACACGAAATTGTTTGGGTGATCCCAAACTTTTGAACGGTAGTGTATGTATTGTATGTAACAGTATGTTAACCTGTTACAACCTGAAGGACAATGACAGGGACAATAAAAATGTAAATAGTCTTGTTTCTACTAACACTTGTCTTATTCTTCTATTATTGAATTGTTTAATCGATTAACCAAATGTTTGCATTTTTTTAAACTATATCAGTATTGTAGTCATTTTTTGTTTGTGTAAGTTCAGTTATTTGTGGCTTTTCCCCCCTTTTTGGCTACAGCAATATCACTGTCATGCAAAAAAAAAATGCCATTAAAGCACCCTGAATTAAAACTGAGTTACATTTACAGAATGAGACAGAAAGACAGAAAGAGCAAGACATATTTGATGCAAAAAAAAAGGTTACTGAAATTAAGACTTGATTGGGTTATTTTTTGGAAGTGGTGGCCTTAAACAGCCGGGCAATTTAGCTAGGCATTACATGAGACCCTTCCTTCCTAGCTGACTAACTGGCCTAGCCTTGGCAAATGTCTCATTAAATCCTTGGTGCCTATGCCCAAGAGCTACACTGATGAGCCAAAGCATTATGACCAACTGCATAATATGCTGTTGGTCTTCCGTGTGCCGCTGAGGCATGGACTCTACGAGACCCCTGAAGGTGCCCTGTAGTATCTGGCACCAAAACATTAGCAGCAGATCCTTCAAGTTCTGTAAGTTGTGAGCTGAAACCGCCATGGATGGGACTTGTCCGTCCAGCACATCCCACAGATGCTCGATCGGATCGAGATCTGAAGAATTTGGAGGTCAGAGCAACACCTTGAACACTTCATCATGTTCCTCAAACCATTCCTGAACAATGTGTACAGTGTGGCAGGATGCATTATCCTGCTGATAGAGGGCGCTGCCATCAGGGAATACCATTGCCATGATGGGGTGCACCTGGTCTTCAATGATGTGTATGCAGGTGGCACGTGTTAAATTGACGTCCACATGAATGGCCAGACCCAGGGTTTTCCAGCAGAAAATTGTCCAGAGCATCACACTCCCTCCACCAGCTTGTCGTCTTCCCATAAGGCATCCTGGTACAATCACTTCCCCAGGTAAACAGCGCACATGTACATGGCAATCCACGTGATTTAAAAGACAACGGGACTCATCATACCAGGCAACCTTCTTACACTCCTCCAAGGTCCAGTTCCGACGCCCATGTAACCACTGTAGGCGCATTTTCGTTGGTGGACAGGGGTCATTATGGGCACTCTGACCGGTCTATGGATACACAGCCCCACACACAGCAGGGTGCGATGCACTGTGTTCTGACACATTCCTCCCGTAACCATCATTAAAATTTTCTGTGACTTGTGCCACAGTAGACGTTCAGTCGGTTCGGACCAGACGGGATAGCCTTCATTGCTCTCACGCGTCACAGGTTTGTCCTCCTTGGACCACTGTCAGTAGGTACTCACCACTGCTGATCAGGAGCACTCCACAAGCCTTGGTATATCAGAGATGCTCTGACCCAGTCGTTTAGCCATAACAATTTGACCCTTGTCAAAGTTGCTCAGGTCTTTTACTCCTGCCCATTTCTCCTGCATCCAATACGTTGACTATGAGAACTGATAATTTGCTTACCATCTAATCTACCCACACCTTGACATGTGCCCTTGTTTGGAGATGATCAACACTATTCGTTCACCTGTGAGTGGTCATAATGTTTTGGCTCATCAGTGTACGCCCGAGGCTGAGAAAGTGATATGTCCAAACCAGCAGTTCAATTGTTGGCTGACTTCAAAGACATTCTCAGAGACTATCTGCCCCCCAGTTCCTCCTGCTCCTGTCCCCTGTCGCCATCAAGGTGAGGTGTGTCACGTCGACTGTGGTTTTGTTTACCGTATTGGATTTACCTCCTTTCAAAGCTGTTTGGTACCCTGTTGTTTGCCCCTCACCTCCTGACCACTTGCACACAAACACACACCCAACACGTAAACAAATACACACGCCAATGCACAAAAAAACATAAAAATGGCGGAAAGATACATGTGCATGTGCACGCGAATACTGCCATATGCCTACATGCAGGTGTGCTCGTCTATACCCATGAATACACCGGCACACAAAGGAAAAGGCAGACACACATGCACATGCAACCGTGCACACTCATACAAACACTCACACACAACGTTTTCTTGCTTTAACTGTGTGTTTGTGGCTCTGCAACTGCGGCACGCACAAAAATGTGGTGCAGGCTCACATATAAGGTGAGAAAAAGAAACAAACAGGCTTACACACACACACACACACACACACACACACACACACACACACACACACACACACCTGTCAAAGGATTGGTGTGAGAATGTCTTTTAAAGTTGTTGTCAGATGCACAGAGAGAGAAGGACCCCGATAAACTGAAAGGTCAGAATCAATGTCTCCCATGACTTCTCAACGGTCATATTTCCCTGTCAAACACACACAAAGACACACAGACAGACAGACACACACCCCCACATACACACACACACCGTCTGTCACCTTCCAGATGTCGGACACCTCTTGGTGGGTAGGCTCAGTATCTGTCTCTCTCTCCGCGTGACAAGTTGACAAGGCAAAGAGCAGTAGGATGTCGATGGCACTCTGACCAAGAAGTGTGTCCTTTCTCTGTGACCTCAGAGATGGACCTTAGTGACTTATCTTAATCTTCTAGCTTCTGTCATCAAGAACCAAAAAAGAAAAAGAAAAAAAGATAAATATATTGCTCTGTGATGGACTAGCGACCTGTCCAGGGTGTCTCCACACCTGGCTCCAGCATCCCCGCAACCCTGAGAGCAGGATAAGCGGTTTGGAAAATGGATGGATGGATAAATTGCTACTGTCTCTCCTGCTCCTGCCGCCTTTGCTTGGCAGTTGTCTATCATACACGATCCTTCTTGGGTCATTTTAAAGGTGTTGTGTGTGTTGAATCTATCATATTGATTTTGTTTCATCGTGCCTCAGAGCACCGTGGCTCTGACCTTTTTATGTCTCTAAAAGAACTTAAGCTTATTTTAGGGTTGTACTCGAGAATCCATTGGACTTTGGTCACTCTGCAGAGGAGCATCAGCTGAATGTGAACGTGTGTGTCTCTCAGCCAGTGTGAAACATACACGGGGAGTGTCGCACTCAGATTTACAGTTTATTAAAAAAATTGCTGAAACAATTAGTTGATTAATTGATGAGCTGACAAAATATTAATTGATTATAATTCTGGTAACCGATTAACCATTTTAGTAATTCATACAGTAAAACTACCAAGCTGTGATTGTTTTTTTTTTCCCCCTTTTTTTTCCTCCCCAATTGTACTTGGCCAATTACCCCACTCTTCCGAGCCATCCCAGTCGCTGCTCCAACCCCTCTGTTGATCTGGGGAGGGCTGCAGACTACCACAGCCTCCTCCGGTACATGTGGAGTCGCCAGCCGCTTCTTTTCACCTGACAGTGAGGAGTTTAGCTAGGGGGACGTAGCGTGTGGGAGGATCACGCTATTCCCCCCAGTCCCCCCCTGGACAGGTGTCCCGACCGACCAGAGGAGGCGCTAGTGTAGCGACTAGGACACATACCCACATCCAGCTTCCCACCCACAGACATGGCAGATTGTGTATGTAAGGACGCCCGACCAAGCCGGAGGCAACATGGCGATTCAAACTGGCGATCCCTGTGTTGGTAAGCAACGGAATAGACCGCTACGCCACCCAGACGCCCAAGTCGTGATTGTTTGATGGTTACAGCTTCACAAATGCTAAGATTTTGTTTGCCTTTCTCCAAGTCATATCATAACATAATGAATAATGTATGGTTATTTAGCTGCTGGTCAGACCAAGTAAACAGTTTTATGATGTTACTTAGGTCTCAGGAAAATTTTGATGTACAGTTTTTCTGCTTCTGGTGTGGGAAGATGGCGGTGCGAACTCATGTTTGCAGCGGCCTCACCCAGTACCGGTGTGAGAAGATGGCGGTGCGAACGTATGTTTGCGGCGGCCTCACCCAGTACCGTCCACACAGTGTCTTTGTCCACATGTGCATCTAAGTTGTCTTCGTTTGATGGCTGGGAGAGCTGGTGCTGGATCGGCTGGGACAGCGGGGTCTGCTGCATCCTTTGGGCCCAGGGACCATGGCCCTGCCTGGAGCTGCGCCCAGAGAGGAAGCACCAAGGGCGGTCTGACAGGACACGGAAGCGGGGCAGGCTAAGCTAACTGCTAGCCAATGCAGACCGGCAGTTCCGATAACACCAACGGTGGTCTGGCGATTGCCTCAACCGGGCGTTGACTGTGTTTTTGGTGTCGTCGTGTGGAGTGCAGGGAGGTGTGACAAGGGTGTCTGGCTGGGAGAGCTGGTGTTGGATCGGCTGGGGGAGCCATGTCTGCTGCGTCCAGTGGGCCAAGGGACCACGGCCCTGCCCGGAGCTGCACCGGAGGAGGAAGCACCGAGGACGGTCTGAGAGGACGTGGAAGCGGGGCAGGCTAAGCTACCTGCTAGCCCACGCAGACTGGCAGTTCCGACAGTCATCCTGGCTGGCGTTCGTTCTCTTCGACAGTGATTTTTTTTTCATATATTGGATATGTGTTTTTGTAGTTTTTTTTTTTTTTAAGTTTCGATGTATGTGTTCTTGTAGTTTGGATATGTGTTTTTATCTTTGTGTTGCACTGCTGTGGGCTGGGGGAAACGAAATGAAATGACAAATAAATGTTCCTGATCCCTGATTTGACATTATTTTTGACATTTTGTAGATGAACTACTTATTGGTTAATGGAAAAAAAATCAAAAGATTAATGAAAATTTAGAATCAGTTTTGCTGTTGTTGCTTAAGCCCTTATAAAGTTGGCTGTGCATAATGAAAGTTATCCGAATGATTAGAACTTCATTACAACACATCATACAACACACTGAACTACAGGTATCAGAAAGTTTTTTCACAGTAATCTGTAATAATTTTCTTTGCAATATACCTTATATAACCACATCAGGCTGCTACACCAACTTAACCATCGCCCATCAACATTCACACATTCAGACACTCATAACTACCAAAACCCAGACGTGCATTCTGCCTCAACGCTGCCCAACAGCATTGACACATACACGCAATTACATACCTGTAATTGGACCTTACCCAAACTTTGTATTCACCTTACACACACACACACACACACACACACACACACACACACACACACACACACGCGCACACACACACACACACACACACACACACATACACACACACACACACACACACACACACACACACACACACACCTTGACCATTCCCCATCTGACAGAGAGCCCAATTGCCCATCAGTGCATGAAAACAGAGCTGGCCTGCCCAACACGCCTCCTTGGAGGTTGTATAGTCATTATAGAACTCTGGTGTCACGGCCTTCATCCCACAACACACACTATGTACATTAACACACACACACACACACCACAGATGCCCACTGACACGCACTTGTGCACACAAAGACATATGCATCCATATACCAATCACACTCATAAAAGGCACTCACCTATGGATTGGACACAAACAATGAGAGAAACATGTGCAGACAGACACAAAAACACACACACACACAGATACACACACTCCTTATGTCAATGTTCATTATGTCAAGGTTTGACTAAGTGTGATGCTATGAAGTTCCTTATTCATTTGACTTTGACATAGTTGTTCACACACACACCCACGCCCACACCCATACTCACATCCACACACTCACAAGCTAATGTGTTCATACACACACACACACACACACACAAAGGGGAAATCCTAAAACGTTGCTTCTGAATTCTGCTGTTCATTCAGGACAATAGCGGGGCCATGCCTGTGCTGTTGGGTCAAGTCGTGTCTTGTCAGGCCCTGTATCCTCTTTCCACTGAGCCTCATGGGTAGGGGTGCCACAGGGGCCCGTGCTGGGCCCCATGTTAAACACATTTACCCTGAAGTCAGACCTGTCTGACGCAAAGGAAAAAAGTTTCGTCTTTCACTTCAAACAGCCATACCCCCCCCCCCGCCACTACACTGGCCCCGAAAATTCACGCAAAGTTCACAGGGTTTAGGTACCATGCCTACTGTTGTCTGTCTTTAGACATTATTGTGCCGAAAATCAAGAAATGGCCCTTACACTAAATACTGCTCCATGAGCACCTTAATATTAACACGAAAAACAAGAAAAAAATTCTTGATCCACTGTAATGCTCAGAATTTAAGAATGTTCTACTGCTGCACTGATTTTCAGAGACTATGGACACACAACTAAAATGTAAGGAGTTTCCTTAATATACGTCCTACAAGTTCATGCAGAATTCCTCCTGGAGACATGTGGCATGTGTGCAATTTCACGTGGTTTACCTTCACTCATTGCCCCAGCTGTTCATTTAGTCTCCTTCATTACAGGCTCTGCGCGACGAGCACTTGAGCGCGTACCAGTTTAAAAAGAACGACACCATAAACCCCATCATCTGGGGGGTTTGAAAAAAAGAAAGCTGTTGTTTATGCACAGGTGAAGGGATTTCCACAGATGATCTGTGACACGTCAAGCCCTGTGTTGCTTTGAAAAGATGCGCACATACAGATGTTGCTATTCTCAGTCGCTTTACATATTAGCTGCACTGATGCAGACCTGCTGCTCCGTCCCCATGAGGAATGGTTTGTAAATGCGGATGGCATCCCACCCTCCTGTAGTTAACTTCCCAGCATCTGTCACTGATTGAGACTAATCTGAAATGATTAAGAATACTAGAAATACGACAAATGAAACTGTGATAGTTAAGCTTACTTAAACAAACTGAAAACGCTCATTCACACCCAATTGTTAAAGACAATGCTGACCCCTCCCCCCCCCAACCACCCACCCACCTGCATACCCACTGTATCTGCTCATCACAGTAAGAGCAGATACAGAGGAGCTTAAGCCATCAACACCATTGCACTCACCCGGCCCTGATGTCAACACCATACACTAACTGTTGAAAACACACACACACACACACACACACACACACACACACACACACACACACACACACACACACACACACACACACACACACACAGGCATGACACCTGCCTTATATGATTCTTCTGTGTAGTGAGATCCTCAAAGACGGAATAACTGTGTGATCACGGTGACAAATTTTCCCACCACTATTACCGTACCGTGTGACAGGGTCCTCCACCCCTCACGCCCTCACCTCCCCTCCTATACGTGTACACAGGCTTAGCGCTGTCCGGGCGGCCTTTCCCGCCGTTGGCACGGCAACGAGCACTATCGTGGCCGACATCTGCCGTGCGACCCCAGGCCACACGGAATGGGTCTTAATCCTCTACAAAACCACGTTGCTTGGTGTGTGTGTGTGTGTGAGGTGGGGGATGGTGGGGGGGCCGCAGGCAAATAGGAACATAAGCGGCGTTGTTGGTAACCGACGGGCCCCTCGGAAGATCCGGAATTTTGCTGGCCTACGTTTCCCCAACGATGCTGCGGCCCATTATGACTGTGCAGAGGGGTGTGACCGCCAGGCTCTGCGAAGAGAGTTGCTGTTGGCTGGTCCAGTTGGATGGATTTGGCAGGGTGGAGATTAATGAAAGGTGGGGCTGGTGCAGTGATGTTTGGGGAACGTTAGTGTTTTGATGTGTGTGTGTGTGTGTGTGTGTGTGTGTGTGTGTGTGTGTGTGTTCGGGCTTGCTTTCTGTCTGTGAAATAACAGCGACAGAAAAAGACCAAAAAAAAAAACAACCCCAAATCAACCCCAAAACATCAGCCACCTTTGCCCCTGATGTGAGATTCCTACCCTACACCGTGCTGCCACAGCAACGGCAGTGGTTTGAACACAGTATTGGTGCCATATTTTGGTCATTCTTCACTGATTTTCAAAAATACAACCGAATAAACAAAACGTGTTTGTCGGTGTAAACAGCAGAGAATGCAGACTGGGCCTTTAGGTCTGTGGACTTGTGGAAGGTTAGTGCCCCCTAGTGGTATAGGCTAGGTTGTGGAAAACGGCCGCTTTACTGAGCTTAGGACTGCCAAATTCCATGGACAAACATACACAATACTCCGACATACATATGCCCCTATTAACATACATACTGATCAACAAAAAAAGCATAGATATCGTAACACATATGTGCACGCACACACACACAGACATCAGCATAGATTTTCGCTCTTGCACACTAGCATAAAGGTACCCCCCCCCCCCCACACACACACACACAACATGGAGAAATAACAAGTGAGTACACTGTCTCCTGGCCTCTCTGGGACAAGCCATGCCATGATCCTCCATATTAGCGTTTCTGATAAAGATCTTTAGAGGCAGAGGGAGCCAGAGGAAATGAAGACATAGCGCCATCAATCAGTCCATCAACCCAAGGCATGAAATATGTATTTGTCTTAATATGGAGCTTTGATTCCATCAAACCCATTTCATGGGCCATTTCACTGTGCAAACACCTCAGGGAGAGGGAAGGAAGAGAGAGACTGGCAGAGTGTGGGTGAGGCTTGCTCGATGACAAACTGAAGAGGGGCTCGGCGTGTGTGTGTGTGTGTGTGTATCATAAGATTTAATTGAATAGTTCTGCATCAGTGCCAAGAAGTTAGTTATGGTATTTGCAGAGTAAGGTCTGTGTTCTTACTGATGAAGGACTCTGGATGTCTTGTTCCCCAGAGCAAGCTGACACTTGGCCTGAGCCAAAGCACTTCTCAGGTTTCACACAGAGAAACTAGTGGGAACATCAGGGCAGATTGGAAACACTCACGTGCCCTGGGGCCTTGTTGTAAAACTGTCACAGGCCACACAATCACAACAGTTCGACTGGATCCGCAGGCTATTTCTGGAGGCCGCGCATTTACAAGTGCTCAACTCAGCAATGTGCAAAGGGTTATTTGGAGGATGTGGTTTCTAGGATGTTGGACTCCCAAAAACAGGTTTTAATGACACCACGCCATTCACACAGATGCACTTGCACCTTGGAGCTGCCAAGAGAATCCACAGGCTTCAATAAATGGCCTCTAAGCAGTTCCACCGAGGCACAGGGCGGTAAAGCCTTGCTTTTGCTCAAGGGCACATCAGCAGTGTTTTATGAGAAAGACTAAGATTCTTAAACATTATTGAAAAATCTAAGCCAGAGACCCTTGGGTCACAAGCCCATCCCTCTGACCTCTCAGCGACTTAATAAAGCGTCTCTACAGTCTCCACAGCAGCTCAGCAGAGTTAAGCAGTCATATGATGACACCCAGTGTTCGCATACAGTTACTGCAGGCCAGCAGTCATAGCGCCACAAACAAGGGCTGAACGATATCGAAAATGACCAACATTACAATATTTTTGGTTCTTTTACAATGCAATATTAAAGAATAAAAAGTGACACAATATCACCAGATATATGTGCAGCCTCTGACTTTCAAAGCTCCATTTGCAAATAATTAATCACACAAGCAATGATGAGGGGGACCTTAGAAGGGGAAAATAAGGCAGTTGACATTAAGCCAGACTTAATCATGTTATTTGTCAGAAGCACTAGAACATTTTTCTCCAAATATGCTCATAAAAAACAGACCTTGCTTAATTTCGTTTTCTATCAAACAATTAGAGTTTTAGCCTAACATGGCTGAGATGGGCCCGATTAGCTTTACATTGTATCATTTCCAGTGTGACTACTGCACACGTGCAATAGTCACAAAAGGACATTAATCACCGCATCAAATCCAGTTTCATCAACTAGTCTTAGGCTGGTGTACATTATGCTACCATATAGGCCTGCAGACAGGCTAGCCAATATACAGTGACGATGGAACTAGAGTGGAGGATACTGGAGTTGCTGTGATGGTGAATAGGAATGACAATGATATAATTACCAGCATGGCTGTGTGTGATCTTGTGTGTGGGTTAGAAAATGTGCATGTGAGCATTTGTGTGTCTGTGTGTAACCTATGTGTGTACATGTAGAAGCCACTTGCTATCTCATCAAGTCTAGTGGAGCAATGCGAAGCGCTACTTGGTCTAGTGAGGCAGACAAGGGATGAGCAATAGGGAGGTCTGTGTGTGTCATCTTTCTGTCTGCCAAAGTGCTGACTTATAAGGGTCACTCAACTGTATTCTCGGGGATTGGGAGGGTGAAAGGTGGAGCAGAAACTAAGTGGACAAAGAGATGAGAAAGGAGGTGGAGACAAGAGGGGCAAAGGCAAGAGAGGTGAAATAAGGAGGGGGACAAAGAAGGATGGGGGGAGTGGATGGAGGACAGGAAGGAGGGTCAGGGGGGAGAAAAAGGGGAACGGCTGAGGACAGAGATGTATTTCTACTCATACTGTCACTCGCACTTATCAAGATTTCCTCATGGCAGCCCCAGGTATTGCTGAGCGTACTACATTGTATGTGTATGCTCTATTTGTGTGTGTGTGTGTGTGTGTGTGTGTGTTCGTATATGCATTTGGTTGATTATGCCTTAACAATCCTTGCAGGCAATGTTGCGCTCAAGGAGAGTGTGTCTACTCTGCAGGCATGCATGTGTGTTGTGTGTGCATCTGTCTTAATCTTGTCTGTGTGCGTGTGTGTGTGCGCGCGCGTGTGTGTGTGCGCATGCATATAAATCTCGGCAGGCTTCAGGAGTTCAGATTGTGTGGAAATGTATGTGTCTGACTAGTATAGACCTAGTATGTGAGTACCAATTTTGATTGTGTGTAACTCCATCTGTGCTCATGTATATTTGTGTTCCAAAGTTTTGCTCAGCAAGTGTGACAAAATACCCACAATGCTGTTTTCACACCACACACACACACACACACACACACACACACACACACACACACACACACACACACACACACACCTACAATCACGAATGTAAACAGACACGCAGAGGATCATCAGGTGAGCATCGCAAACTGATCTTCTCGTGTGTGCCGGCATCATTTTTGGTTTAATTCTGATTTCCACTTTACAAGAAAAAAGTATGCCTAACGCCTCTCTTTCAGGAGGGAGAGAGGGTTAGGATAAGAATACCTCACCACGTTACCAAAGCACACCTGAGATTCAGTGGGCCAGTGACTGTGGAAAAGAAGGTAGGCACAAGCACCTTCTTCCTGCACAAGCACCTCATGTTAACTCAGCTGGGGCAACCGCCAGAGACCAAAATAAACACTTGATTTTAACCCAACAAAGAACAGCCAAGATTTGGGCAAACTCTTTGAAACAACAACTCATAGCTGTCACCGGTCGTCTCTCAATGAAAAACCCAAAGGCATTTTTAAGGTGACTCTGATTGATGTAACTGCATGCATTACAGAGTGCCTGCAAGACCTTACAACCATCTCAGACACAAACAACATTTTAATCAAGCAAGTATAGGCATGACTTAATCCATTTAAACAATCTATTTTCAGAGAGGAAATACAATTTGACTTCTTTAGTTTCTGGCTGACTTCCACTTCATGCATCTAGACCAAAGGTAGGTGGGCCAGGGCCTAAATCAAAGTGGCGATGCACCACAAAAAAAAAAAACGAACAAAAAAGACACGATGAACAGCAACCTCTTGGCAAATAAGCTCTTTGATAAACAAATTGTATGGTAAGTGTTTTAGTAGGTAAGATAAATTTGCCACAATCTCATCTCTTAGAACTGATTGCACCCATGTGCTTGCTGTTGCAGTGATGTAAAACTGGCTAATCCTGTCCACTAAAGTTTGCTAAAACATTTTCAGGAGCATAGAAAACTGGAAACAAACTGACCAAAATGTTAAACCCAATAAGGTAAAACTGTTACCAGTCCTTGCAGAACTTTACGTTAATCAGAACCTTAACCTGATTTGGTTCTGCCACTAAATACAGTAAGTGGACAGGAAGCTGGCATGGTGCCAACTTGGTGTACCGGTAGTCCCTGGGTTACGAATACCTGTACTTATGAACCGACCTCTGTAAAGCCTATTATTTTAAAAAATTGAGCTACACACAATGGTTCATACTAAAGAATTGACAGACTATTTTGCATTGATGCTCAAAACACTGCGCATTTTAGGCGGTTCGTCTGCCTGAGGGAGAACAACGCCACGCCGTTGTCGCCATTTTAAGTCGCATCACATAAACGTTGTTGTGTGCATTGTGTTTTGACTTGAATTTTTCATGTTTACCCTCATACTCATGGCTTCAAAGTGTAAATCTGATGCAAGGGATGGTGATGCATCAAAGAAAAGGAAAATGATCACAATTGAAACGAAAGTGGAAATAAAAAAGCATTCATAGAGAGGTGAAATGCTCTTTTTCCACTTACCCAGTGAGGCAGGGAGGTGAGCCTCAAGCAGGCTCTCGTTTCTGGCGTCAAGCACCCGGCCTCCGCCAGTCGCGACTCGTGACCCGCTCCGGGGACAGTGGCAGGTGGGGAGTCTGAAATGTAAGAAACGTTTCTTTAATGTTTTTTATATCTATACACACATTCTCTCTCTCAGTTATAAATACTGTACTGTAGTTACATTTATCATTATTACTGCATTATTATATTTATGATGTTTTAGGTAAAATATATATAATATACTAAAACAAACATTTGACTAATTGACGCTAGATGTGAACTGTACATAACTGTTCCGACTTACATACAAATTCGGTTTAAGAACAGACTCAAAAACGGAACTCATTCGTAATCCGGGGACTGCCTGTACTTTCAAGTTTAACAGTACACAGGGATATGCAGGATACAGGAACAACAGGAACACACACATAACACAAGGCAGACGGTGGACTCGACATACTATCATTATGCGGTGCACATTCAAGACACCTCTGCAGGTGTATATCTTCTAACAGACTGGAATATAGCACTGTTTCAGATGCAGAGGGAAATGTAGAGAGTGAATTGGTCCAGTTCACCATCAGTATATCTACCTGAACATCTAACAGAATGTGATGCATATCAAAACCTATATTTGCAACAACAACAAAAAGACAGTATATTCTTCAGTTGCCCTCAGTGGCTTATGCTTTAAGTCTTCTTTGCATTTTCCCACAGGCAGCATAATTCTGACAACTTTGGGACAGCAAACATTTCTGTTTTCAGGCATACATGTTTGGCAAATAAGATAAAGTTACATGGCTTGGAAATACTATGCATCAGCCACAAGCAAAACGCTACATTAGGACAAAAACTCTAATTGTAGCAAGTGAAGAAAAAAAACAACAACAAAAAAGTTTGCTCAGTCTTCAAGAGAAAATTGATTATTCAAAAGATAGTAAGGCCTTTCAATTCAATGCCCCTTTCAGTCTCTGTAATACACACAGAGCGATCAAAGAGCTGTGCCCGCCAACACAGAGACAGCTGTAAGCACCTGTTCGTCCTGTTCTGGACCCCCTTACAGACCCAAGCATATGCCACACGGAGTGGAATGAATCTAACAGGCTCTGAGAGGATGCATCGCCAGGCTGTGACAGCTGCTTCAAACACTATGTACTCTGAATCAAGCTATCACACACACAGCCTTTTTTAGGGGGGTGTCTGGGTCGCTGTCACTGGCAGATGGAGATATGGTTTTGCAAGGCCAATGCTAAACTTTGGTGAATATTTTGATCTTTACATTTTGGTAACTTCGAATGGAGGTCAAAGCTCAGGGTCTGCAACAGAGCAGTTCCACAAGACCTGGCTGGGATTCAGTGTCTTTCCCAAAGACCCCTATACCCCTTCATTTCCAAAAACTACACACACAAACACAAATTCAAGCTGATGGCACTCATTTTTGACAGTGTTATTCAGATACTTGTACACTAGTCAATCAAGATAGCCTACCTAAAGTGAAGCCATGGTCAGAGGGTTAACCAGACGTAACATAATCTCCTATCTTTTTGTTTGGGCTCTGTAATGAGCCTGTAATGAGGCCATGAAATTATTAATGACCAAGTTCACTTAACACCAAGCTCCCACAGGCTTCCTCTACACCCAAAACAAGAATGGAGAACGCAGCATGTCACGCCTTCCAAGTTGGAAAACAGAGAATCAGAACAGATCAAAGTCCCAGTACATAAAGGATCTTGAAGCATGAAGCACATGAATTACATGTTTTTGCTAATCCCTATCTCGAACAACAATATGCTGACACTTCCTTAAAAGAGTCTCCCAGTTAGTTAGCCTATAATAGCCATGGCCTTTACGACGTAATTATTACTTTGATTATACTGAAGAATGACTTGTGTTTCTGATGGGCTTTTTATTCAAACGTTAAGAAACATTGCAGGATTTCAAGAAAAAAACAACTGGTAGTATTTAATAAACAGGAGCTCTAGGAGTTACAGCCTTGTCACACTTTGGGGAAACACTGCACATGAATATAATGTATTCATCCCAAATCTATACTCTCTCACACACAGCGATGGACAGAGAGAGAGAGAGAGAGAGAGAGAGAGAGAGAGAGAGAGAGAGAGAGAGAGAGAGAGAGAGAGAGAGAGAGAGAGAGGTTAATTAGCTGAAGTTATTCCAGATATTTACCTCACTACTTCAGATGACAGTGCCCGTCTTTCCTTCGTTACGAAGTTTGCAGATGTGATTTGTCTAGCTGCCGAGCCACGTTAGCCGTTTGCCAATTTTGCTTTTATTTTAACAACACTTTATAAAATTCATCTGAGAATGCCACTTAACTTAAACGTCATTATTTATCAGTTCGTTGCACCAATTTTAGCTAACGCTATCTGAAACTATGGCATGTAACAGACCCTCGGCGTCAGTCCGGCTTGTAAACAAAACTAAGCTAAGCTAAACTAAGCTAGGCTGAACTACCAAACGCTATGGTTAGGGGGTTGCTAAGCAACTAAAAGTCTCCACATTTAGCTAACCCATACTTTTAGGATGCCCACGTTAGCAAACTAACTGACGCTTCACATTATGTAACAACGAAATCTACTGAATGATTATATATCTGTTTTCGCTTTTTGTTTAACATTTTATCTTTGCATTTGATTATTAGTTCCGTTACTTCGAAGCGCACTACTACACTTCCCAGAATCCTCAGTCTGCCGTTCAAGCGTGACAAGTGTCGTGATTACACGGACTCAGTCAGGGGTGACCTACCAGTGGCTTGTGGAGTGAGGCAGCGTTGTAATATATACTACCACATGAACATGGTGAGTAAATACTTCAGAAATATATGTAGTCTTTTTTACGATAGTTATTCTAGCGGTTTCAGTTGAACCCACTGATAAAAAGCTAATAGTCTTGTACCACGATTTTCTGTTGGAACATTCAAGTTGCAAATGAAACACATGGACAGTAGACCAGTTAAAACCCTCACCTCAATAAACTGACCCAGCCTGTCTCAAGGCACGACATCGTGGGCAACTGATTTAATTTGGCAGTTTGGTTGTTTAAAACCTGAAACCTAACACATTTAATTTTCTTACTCACTGCCCCTGCCAGTTTTCTTTTCAGTTTTATGTGTAAGCCGTGTTAAAATTGTCCGATCGCTAGCTAGAGTTCAACAGGTTCTTCGAGTGGCAGGAAGTTGTCTTAGCCAAAAAATGTGACTTCGTCGATCCATTCTATATTAATTTGATTGTATTGTTTTGAGTTGTGAAAGAGTCAGTATTTGGTAATGAATGAAGTGTGCAAATTATAAGTAATTTGAAGATATTTTTGACGTGTTGTGTGATGTTGATGTCAAGTATGCCTAGTGCACTATTTTTGAACTCACCACCGCTGAGACCGTGTATTTATAGATCTTGCCGACCATAATAGGCTCAACCCCACGTGTACGATCATTGAACTGTCTAATTGTATGCGTCCTAACGGTGGAAATTAATTGTAGAAAATACTGACACTGGCTTCCTTTGTCATATATCTTGCAGGCTGAGCCTATTAGAGTTCTGGTGACCGGTGCTGCTGGGCAGATTGCCTACTCCCTGCTGTTCAGCATTGCCAAGGGAGATGTCTTTGGCAGAGATCAGGTAAAGAAGGGCTTTGTTTACTTGCGTAGCAGACTGTGCTTTATCTAATTAGTAGGTTTAAATGTAGCCTTAGGAGACATGTGTAAGACTGCGACAATCCCAATAAAACAACTATGGCCGTCCCCAGTTTGCCACTTCATAGGTGGGAATATCATTGAACAAACATAGTCACTTTGGGGGTTGATCAGATTTCACATGTGGATCACTCACAGAATCAAACAAATACATATTTAAACAGAGCCTGGTTTGTCCTTGAAGGCAATGAAATGGATCTTGAGCATTTCAAGAGCATTTCACATTTTGTAGTTTGCTACAGTGCAGGCCAATGCCTAAGCAAATTGCATCTTTTCAGTGGATGGCATTAGCTGGTTTACATCATCTCAACATAAAGGGCAAAATTGCATTTACCTTGTGTGCAGTGATCTATTTTGCTTGTGAAATACATATTTAGTCTGTCTTACTCTGTTCTCAGCCCCCATAGTCAACCATTGTCATGTCATATCATGTATACGTGATATTATAAATCATTTTGAGTTGTATTCCTGTAGTTCATTGCAGCATGCCTCATCCCTCATCTCATTTATCTCACAATCCCTACCTCCTTTTCTCCTCCTTTTCTCCTCCTTCCTCCACATTTACCCCCTGTCAGCCAATCTCACTTCTCCTACTGGACATTGCGCCCATGTTGCCAGTCCTGGAGGGTGTTGTCATGGAGCTACAGGACTGTGCCCTTCCACTTCTAAGAGGTAACTATGATGTTATTCATCATGCATGAGCAAACATCTAGGGGAAAGGGAACACATGCCTACGCAATCCCACCATACATACTCTATCTGCTATTGTCGCATCAGCATGTACTGCATACACTTTTTGGGAATTGTGCTCTTTATTTACAACGGTTTCAGATTTGATTGTCATCAAGCCAGCATTAACTTTGATGAGAGAATCTGATATTATAGCAAGTTATAGCACAAGCATTTTGGCAAGTTCCTCCATCTAAAGTATTTTATCGTATTGTGGGTGGATTTATTTTTAACATGGGTCGCCCAAGTGAGATTGGAACCCCCAACTCTGGCAGTGTTAGTGCCACGTCCCACATAGCCATACAGGGCAACCGTTATGCATGTCTTGTGAGTGAAATGGCTTGGTTGTTAACAGAAACTGACCAACTCTTTTTGTCAATCCATCCATGTACTTGATCACAGAGAAAAACATGACATTCTGAGCCCACACCCTTTGAAATGAAGGAGACTGTTGTTATATTTCATATAGGTTTTCAGTCTTTGTCTTGTTACAGTAACCAATGTCACAGCTTTAGTCGTGAGGCGCCACCACGTTCCATCTGCATTGTGACCTGGGATTTTCCTTTGAAATGGCGCCGTCCTTTGCTTTGTTTGGACTGGGGCTGTGAGAGGCCCCTGTATTAACTGACAGTGCGGCAAAGACAATGTTCTTTGCACAGAGCCAATATGGCCCAATACTGGTTGCACATGTGGTCCCCCTCCAAAAGATCTGTTTTATATGTTAGGTATGTATAGTGTTGAAAGGAATATGCCTTGTGAAACACTTTTTGGAAAGCTGTGAATCAGAATAACAATTTGGAAATGTGATAATTACATTAGTATGTGGTTAGACATGACTGGAGTTACATGACTCTTGAAGTTGACCTGCTAATTTACAGAAGTGTTGGAGAATTTGAAGTATTTAACTGTATGGGTACTTAACTGTACAGGAAGACTTGTGTTTAACAAGTGCGTAAAACTATTTGCACAACACAATTAAACTTAAAACAGAACACTGACTGTTGGATGATTTTCATCAAGGAAACTGTCAGAAAATGCACTTTGTGACTTCTTGTTTGCATGTCAAGTGACCATTCATAGTTTTGATTTGTTTTATTTTGTTTTTAATGAAGTTGTCAACTTAGTTTACAAAACTCTGTTCAGGTATTTCAGTGTTTGAAAAGTTGAAAGTGGTTGAAAATTTATTTTTTTGTTTCTTTATCAAGTAAACATCAGGATTTTCAAATGGAGTTTGAATCTAATTCTATTGTTTCCTTAAGACCCTATTGTATCACTATTATATAGATCAATGGGGCTCTGACACAGATCTAGAAATATTGGAATTGGACCTTTACAAGAACTATATATTGAAAACCACGGATAATAAAAATCATGAAGTTTGGGGAAATTTGCAAATTTATGATCTCGCAAGCAAATTTTGATCTCACAAAGCAAAGAAAAATCTCAAAAAAGCAAAGAAAAATCTGACAAGCAAATTTAAAAAAAAAGAGTGGGAATCCTGTTGTTGTTATTGCTGCTGCTGCTGCTGCTGCAGCCATGGGAATGAGGGTTCCTGTTTCTCACAGAAAAAAAGCAAATTTTCCTCTGATGACTCTTCAAATTGAAGGTTTGTGGAGCAGTACTCCGTACTCCACTGCATCCATCAATTTGGGTGTCTCATCTTCTCATTGACGGACAAATTTTGTTGGACATCTCACATTGACAATGGAAATTGTAATTGCTAAATTTATTACTGTATATGTATCTGTGCCCTGTGTATTAAATACGACCTTCAACTTAAAATGTATTCGCTGTATTTGGTCATTGAAATGACTATACATTTTATTCATTGATATATATGTATGTATATATGTATGTAGGGCGGCACGGTGGTGCAGTGGTTGGCATGGTCACCTTGCAGCAGGAGGGTCCTGGGTTCGAGCCCTGGGTAGTCCAACCTTGGGGGTCGTCCCGGGTCATCCTCTATGTGGGGTTTGCATGTTCTCCCTGTGTCTGCGTGGGTTTCCTCCGGGTGCTCCGGTTTCTTCCTTCCACAGTCCAAAGACATGTAGGTCAGGTGAATCGGCCGTACTAAATTGTCCCTAGGTGTGTGTGTGTGTGTGTGTGTGTGTGTGTGTGTGTGTGTGTGTGTGTGTGTGGACCCTGTGATGGACTGGTGGCCTGTCCAGGGTGTCTCCCCGCCTGCCGCCAAATGACTGCTGGGATAGGCTCCAGCATCCCCACGACCCTGAGCAGGATAAGCGGTTTGGATAATGGAATGAAATTGACAAGCAAATTTTGGTCACAGAGGTGGAATGTATACACCATGACTTGAGTTTTTTTCACTCAAAATTTAAAAAAATGACAAGAAACCAACCTGATGTATTTGAAAATGTACATCAGGGGAAATTGTGAAAATGTGTATTGCAGGGCCCAAGAACCTATACCACTGCACATTCCATGTATTGTGTTATATTAACACCACTGACTCACTGTCCCCTCCTACAGAGGTCATCCCTACTGACAAGGAAGAGGTGGCGTTCAAGGACCTTGATGCTGCCATCTTGGTGGGATCAATGCCCAGGAGGGAGGGAATGGAGAGGAAGGACCTGCTGAAAGCCAATGTGGCCATCTTCAAATGTCAAGGAGCTGCCCTGGATAAATACGCTAAAAAAAATGTCAAGGTAAAGACTCAGGCTCTGCTTTTCAAACTCTGTGGGTATAGTTCTACAGCTGTACGTAAACAAAAAGCCACTTAATTAGAGAAAAGAGTAAGCCCTCTTAGACGTTCTCAAGGACTATCTTTTCTGGCACTATTCTAAGATGAATTGCAATGACAAGCTAGATTTTGCTGTAGAAAATTGCAATGGGCATCTACGTTCAGTTGTTGATCTTGATGGGCAACTTGATGGGTGGTTGTGTGCTCTCTTTAAAGGGCTTGTGAAAAAATATATGCATTTGCTGCAAAACAATAATAAGCACCATAATGGGTCATCGTCATATATCCCATGGCTAAAGCATTGCTCTTAATCAAGCTAGAAATTTGACTGTCAACAGACTGTGATTTTTCTCTTTTATCTATCAAACCACAATGAGCAACAGCAGCATTCTGTCTTACTGGCAATGATTCAGGCTTTGATTTAGATCATTTATAATTTACATCTCAGGTGTATTGTTTGTATGTGTTTTCAGGTGCTGGTTGTGGGAAATCCCGCCAACACTAACTGTCTGATTGCGGCAATGTCTGCTCCCTCCATCCCCAAAGAAAACTTCTCTTGTCTCACTCGTCTGGACCATAACAGGGCTCGTGCTCAGGTGTGTGACTTTGTTGTCTATTTATATTTATGTGCTTCCACGTGGGTGCCACAGGGACCATGACCAAGATATGCCTCCTATGAAGAGGAGGGCAAGCAAGCTGCATTGGCTGCTCCTTGGTATACAAGTGACCCAGAAGCTTGCATTTGCTTATTGGAGTTATTGGAGTCACTTGCCGAGGGTTCAAATAATCAGACACCCACTCATTCCATTACTTTCACTAACATGTTTATTATCAATCCTGGCCTTTGTGTCTCTCACTTTGATTTTGCAGGTGGCAATGCGCTGTGGTGTGCCTGCCACCCATGTGAAGAATGTGATAATTTGGGGAAATCACTCTTCTACCCAGTACCCCGACGTTCACCACTGCAAGGTCAACAAGGGCGGCAGTGACCTTGCCTGCTTTGATGCCGTCAAGGACGATGAGTGGCTCAAAGGAGAGTTCATCTCTGTGAGTTGATGTCATTCACTGTCACTTATCAGTTTGAGGGACATTGCTCCATTATGTTCCTCCCTGGGTTACTGTAGTTGTGGAAAATTTGGGGGAAAAAAAGGCATGAAATGTGTGAAAACTGATTGTTCATGACACTGATGGTTAATTATGAAGAAATAGCAATCTAAATAAACAACTTTCTTAATTGGCGAAGTCCCAATTGACAGTTGTAGCCAGTCAAAATAACACTTAAGACCTTCAAATCCAAATTTTCAACAAGCATTGTTACATTTCAGCTGAGCGACCAATAAATGTTGATCGTGAAAACTGTACAATTTGTGAATGCATTAGCTGTGGAAATCATGTTTTTTTTAAAAGTGCCAAATAATCAGTTTGTTGAGCCAGAAAGTGCTTCATTTCTTCTTCTCATGTTCACAATTTCCCCATTTTTCACTTTTGCTGATCCACTCTTCCTGTTTTCCAGACAGTACAGCTGAGGGGAGCTGCAGTCATTAAGGCCAGGAAGCTGTCCAGTGCCATGTCTGCAGCCAAGGCCATCTGTGACCACATGAGGGACATTTGGTCAGGCACTCTTGAGGTGAGCAACAAGGCCAATACCTCCTTACTGCCCTTTATCAAGGAAGGACTGGCTATATGTTGGCTAAGCTGGAACAAATAATGTGGAATGCCCGACTTCTTTTAGCTGTACACTGTTGCTCCTTAACATGTGAGCAGACTCTATTCATGGGAAAGAATGCATGCAGTACAATCCTGAGACAAAGTGGATTCAAGATGCACCAACACAACTTTTTCAATTCCAGTACCAACTCCAAACACTGAATTTAAACATATACAGTCCTAATGATGTTTGTGAAAAATGTAGACATAACTTATCATTTAGTTGTAAGTAAGTAAATGAGTAAGTGGCCGTTTGTCTCTAGGCCGTTTGCCTAGAGACAAACAACCTAGTTGTATGGTGTTTGTCTCTAGGCACCAGAGGGCAGTTAGTAATTTTTTTCCCCCTCCTTGTCATTTAGGGAGAATACATCTCTATGGGCGTCTTCTCCTCTGGAAATCCCTATGGCATCCCTGAAAACCTTGTCTACTCATTCCCTGTCCAGATCAAGGTATGACAAGCCTGAAGGGGCTTAACTGCGACAACACATGCTCATACTATTCCACTCTCAAGCAATAAAAAATAACACTGCTTATTTTTTATTCACAGTAGGGTGTGGACAGCAAGCAGTACTTTGAAAAAGACAGTGTCTGTAGTCTTTTTAGAGCCGTGTAAAACGAGTTGCTTTCTCTTTTGAATCAAATCATAATGAGGAGATGGAACCTCACTTTATGTTCACTCTATATAGGCAGGAGATAGTACAAAATGCACTCAATTTCCTACAGAATGCTGCAGCCGGGATTATAACTGGTGGAAAATGGAGAGGTCATATATGCCCACTTTATAGGTGCTACATTAGTTGCCGATTTCAAGATTAGACTGATCAGTTTTAAAGCATTGCTATGTCTCACCCCTAGCTACACAACGCACTTTATTTCTAATGAGTATGAGTGTAGCATGATTTTTTTTTTCCATCAGTGTCCCCAGAGTATGAAAATGTGCTGCCAGGGCAACCTGAGCCCCCTAATACAGCATCATCCTTCAAACTTACAGATTTGTGTTGTTTTGATATTTCTATCTTGATAATCTTGCATTTTTATAATGTATTTTCTTTTTCTTTCTCTCATTTTGTCTCCAAGGTATTTTACTAACATTTCAAATTACTTTTTTTAAATACATTTTGTAAGCTCTGCTTTTAAGTGTTACATCAAATATTAACTACAACAAATAATTTTTTTGTTTCCTCAGGACAAGTCCTGGAAGATTGTTGATGGCCTGGCTATAAACGACTTCTCCAGACAGAAGATGGACGCCACAGCTTCAGAGCTGATAGAGGAGAGAGACACAGCTGTGGACTTTCTGAGTGCTTGACTAAACTCAATGGGGCCGACCGACAAGCCCAACGCTGAACCTCCAAACGCACGCCTATGAGAAACCACTCCACCCTCTCTGCAGTTTTCTGTTTGTGTCTATGTGTGTGTGTGTGTGTGTGTGTGAGTATGAGTGTAAGTCTAGTGAAATTTGTCACAAACTGTGTTTAACTGAACCCTTACTGAAGGGGGGCATTACTTCAACAATAACAAAAACAAAAAAAAAAATGGAGGATTGTTACAAGTAGTCAATGGCAACGCGCTGTCTACAATCACTGAGACGGTTAAACTTTCAAGGTCAAAACATAATATTTAGTCATTTTTAGTCATGTTGGTTTTAGATGGGTTTACATTACCAAGTTAAATAAAGGCAAAGTGTGTAAGAAAATACATCGTCAGGCATTATGTATATCTAGTGCATATGCTGCAAGGTTTTGTCAACGGCATTGATTGTGGTTATCAGTCACAATGACACAATTCTGCCACACGGTGGTAGCAATCACCTCAACGTCAGGGGCGCTTTATGCAACGTACGTTTGAACACTCATGTTAAGACCCAGTCATAAACAGGATTTTTGAAAGCATGTGGGATTTACTAGTACATGGGGATACGGAAGCGATAATCCCCTTCCTGGCTGCCTGTAGCCAGATATACTTGACACGGAATGCTAATAGTAACCTGCTAACGTGAGGCGTTATGCTTGGTTTATCGTCTTAAATCAGGTTTACACAAGCCTCCAAATTGTTCGCGTACGAACCCGATTCACACATATAGTTTACGTTTTCTCTGAAAAATGACGGCGCGACTGTCCGCCAAAACAACCGATGTTAATAAATTGACCTAGTTGATCCTGATCTCAATTCGGCTTTGTGTTTCGACCGATTTCTTGCGCCGTACTTGTATTTTCAGCGATACCAACCCGGAAGTGGCGAGATATACTACGTCGTCGCTCCGGACGTGGCAAAAACTTGTTGGTCCGGTTCCTTGCACTGTGATGCAAAGCAGCGTTTTTATTGGCTGGCGCACTCGCGCGAGCTTCCCATTCGTCATTTCGGTGTATATTCCCTTTAACAAGTCGTATAGCGAAGTCAATGAGCTACCTTTTTATTGACAAACGATTTTTTAAAAATGGGATTATGTTTAGCACAAACAGAAAACTTTAACATTAAAAATCTGTAAATCATTTTTTTTCTGGTCGGGTCTCCGGGGTTTGTGGTCATCAGACCAACACCAGGCCGCCCCCTCGACTTTTCTTCCGCCAGCATCCTACAGTCACACAGTAAGAAAATCGCTAAAGCAAAATTTGCAATAAGTGATGAGTTGGTGGGTAAATTCGCTGTCTGTCATTGACTTGCCTGTCTAACATTCTCCATTTAACAAATACGTGGTGGGATAATCTCACGGTTACTGTTGTGTGCTTTCCTCGACTGGTACAACGCCACGCCACGCTTATTGAAAACGATCATTCGTCCATTTAATGTCAACGACACGCTGTTTTTACTCTTCTGCTGTTGACCCCCAAGAGTTGCAACGCATTTGAATCTGATTTTGTATGTAAAGCGCAAAAAAACCCCACTGCAATGTTTCTTGGCGATATCTGTCGTTTTTTCCGCAGTCTGCATTCTGCTAAATTGCTGATCAGTCGGGTTATGCGCATACAATAAGAGCGCCGATGCATGGTTGGAAATCAAGCGTGTGCAACCCCAAACCCCACACTGTGGTATTTAAAAACACCGTGTCAATGGCATGCGTGGCGGATACATGAATGAGGGGGCGAGGCAAAAGATTGAGTAGAAGTTGGAGACAAATAAAAACCCGTGACGTGGTTCGATCTGGGAGGAGAGGCAGACCACTAAGGCTATAAAGTAAAAAAAATAAATAAAAAAACGACTTGTTCTGATACGGCTCAGTGTAGTAGGGACTGGCCCGTATCCAGACGGATCAAGGTGATGGAGTGAATGCACTTCATTTTTGGCTGTTAACTTAAACGACAGAAGGCGAGGATGTTTTACTGTTTGAGGCGATGGTTCTATCCTCGGTGCAGGACTTCACAGGAATGAATGACCATTTGGGAGTTGACCCCAGCAAAACTTGCTAGGAACGTGTGTAGTTCGTGATACTTAAGTTTTGCGTTACTTATATTTCGTACCAGCTCTGGTGTTTTTCTTTCTTTCTTTTTTATTTTATTCTAGTTTTGTTCATTAGATAGACATAATTAGATTACTATCTGAATATCGGGACTTCTAAAACATGGCAGTTTATGTTGAAGGTAAGTGGTGTTGCAAAATGGCATTTATAGTCTTATCCTCCTAAATGTGATGACTTGCGGGCTTGTGTGGTTTAAAAGTAAAGGAAACCCCTGATTCCAGCCTTGTTTCGTTTTTCCAACAGAGGCCCAATGTCTGTGCGATACTGCACAATATAAAGTGTGGGCTACTGTATACATATATAGCCAGCCTGTTCCAGGTCTAAGTTACTTTCCTAGTTTATTTTAACACCCTTTCTTTTTAGCATATCTGTCAGTCAACATCTATCTGTACTTTGGAACATTTGTTGTTAGATATCCTCTACTGGTTGATAAGGATCCATCCCGGCAGCTCTCGGGCTGTTGCCACTGACGTAACGTTTACAGCGTGCATCCTGTTCCTGTCGTCCACACTTGGTTAATTTTCACCAAAAAGTGCAGTCTAACTGATAACAACATAGTTAGAAAATGGTGCTCTTGGGTAACCAGCCGTTTCCACTGGTTTGCCAGTTAACGAGACTTCTTGGGGGTCAGCTAGATCCCCAAGTAATCTCGTGGATGTTCATTTCCCACTCTGATGATGACAGTTGAAAGTTTGGAGACACCTTGGATGTAAACCTATTCCCTGCTCTGACCAGGTCTTACTAGGGCTGCTGGGCCGATCCATGTTGATTCGGGTGTGATCGCAGCATTCTGGGTTTGAATCTGCCTCGGACCTTTGCTGTTTGACTTCCCTTCTCCCCTCTCCCTTTATTTTGTTTTCTTTTCCCTGCCATGTTATTTAATTGGCCACAAGTTGTCTTAAAAAAGGGGAATCAGGTATCATAGGTCTAACTCCAAAGCTCTTTTATATAGCTGTGCTGCCCATCAATAATAAAGAGAACAGTATTCCTTTTCTTTCTTTCTTTCTTTCTTTCTTTCTTTCTTTCTTTCTTTCTTTCTTTCTTTCTTTCTTTCTTTCTTTCTTTCTTTCTTTCTTTCTTTCTTTCTTTCTTTCTTTTTTTAATAGAGCAGGCTTCTCATATGTTTTGGCGAATACTTCAGCAAAGTTAGTTGGCTGTTGGCAGTTTTTATCTTAATTGGCTGTCAGCCAGCACAGTATTGTGCTGGTATGGGATCTCCACGGAAAGAGGAGGCTGATTCTCTCTCTCTCTCTCTCTCTCTCTCTCTCTCTCTCTCTCTCTCTCTCTCTCTCTCTCTCTCTCTCTCTCTCTTTCTCTCTCGCTCATTAAGTATCTCTCACACTCCAACCATCCTTGATTCTTGTTCCATCATTTGATCATCAGCAACACACGCAACTTCTGTCATGCTGTAGTCCTGGTGAGGGTCCTGCCAAGCTGTGCTGTGCCCTTGTGATCAGAATAGATCAGTTACATCTCATGCTGGCTCTCAGAGCAGTGTTCAAACTCTATGATGATTTAAGATTATTTTAGTGTGTTTTTTTTGTTTTGTTTTTTGTGAGCAGTTTTAGGTGGTGTGCCTGGCTGATAAATGCTGAGCTATTTTTTATTTATACCTTTTTATTAAACAAGGTGAAGATTTTGGGATCAGCAACACCCTGCTTACACCGAGCCACCTAGTACAAGCAGTTTTCTACTGATGGTTTATGAGCAGTTCCATTGGTGTTGTCAGGGAGCAAGTGCCTTGCTAAAGGGCACTAGTATGTTAAGTGTGAATGAAGGTTTTCATTCAAGCCAAATACCACACCAGTGGATTACACTGAGTAGCTAGTGTCTAATTGAAGGCATGTTAACTAGGAAAACCAGCTGGCATTTAGTGTTTGGTTGGGATTAATGTCTTTCTGGTCATAGTACTTGAGGGAAAAGTATTTAAATTTTATAACTACTGATGAGGAAGAGGCATGGTATTCTATTTTTGCTTATTTGTGAGGATAACTATAAATACATACGGATGTAGAGCTGGCCTCTGGAACCAGATGTTTATACCCACCGGTGTGGGATCAAATCCCACCAGTTTTTTCTGACATCTGTCATTCTGATGAAGGAAAATATACTAAGTGGACAGCATGGCTCAGGAGGTAGAGCGGGTCTACTCGTAATCGGAAGGTTCCTGGTTGGATTCCCAGCTTCTCCAGAGAGCCTGTCGAAAGTGTCCTTGAGCAAGACACTGAACCCCTAACTGCTCCTGATGAGCAGGTTGGCACCTTGCATGGTAGCCTCCGCCATTAGTGTATGAATGTGTGTGAATGGGTGAATGTGAGGCATACATTGTAAAGACACTATAATACATATATAGTATATATTGTATATATGTATATTATGCATATATACATAAATATATTGTACATTATAATTCTGTTATCCTCTTTCAATGTTGTATTCTGTAAATTGTGTAAACTCAATGTACATTGCATGTTGTCTATCTTGGGAGAGGGATTCCTCCTCTGTTGCTCTCCCTGAGGTTTCTTCCTAATTTTTCTCCCTGTTAAAGGTTTTTTTTTGTTTGTTTTTTTTGTTTAGGGAGTTGTTACTTATCCGATGCGAGGGTCGAAGGACAGGATGCCGTGTTGCTGTAAAGTCTCTTGAGGCAAACTTGTGATATGGGGCTATACAAATAAAATTGACTTGACTTGACTTAAAGTGCTATGAATGGTCAGTAGACTATAAATGCAGCACATTTGCCATTTAAGTGGGAGAGGACCTGGTCTTGTAACCTTTTTTTTTTTTTGGACCCCCCCCCCCCTTTTCTCCCCAATTGTACTTGGCCAATTAACCCACTCTTCCGAGCTGTCCCGGTCGCTGCTCCACCCCCTCTGCCAATCCGGGGAGGGCTGCAGACTACCACATGCCTCCTCTGATACATATGGAGTCGCCAGCCGCTTCTTTCCACCTGACAGTGAGGAGTTTCACCAGGGGAACGTAGTGTGTTGGAGGATCACACTATTCCCCCCAGTCCCCCCCCCCCGAACAGGTGACCCGACGAACCAGAGGAGGTGCTAGTACAGCAACCAGGACACATACCCCCATCCAGCTTCCCACCCGCAGGCATGGCCAATTGTGTCTGTAGGGATGCCCGACCAAGCCAGAGGTAACACGGGAATTCAAACTGGTAATCCCCATGTTGGTAGGCAACAGAATAGACCGCTACGCCACCCAGATGCCCAGTCTCGTAATCTTGAACACACAATCAGTGGCTGTCTTTTACAGGTGCTGATTGTGGGATTGCACAATCAGCACAAGTTTGCAAGTCATCCATAAGTTGTTTTCTTTTGTCCATAACCGATTTATTGTCACTGCAGGCAAATCTGTTGGCAGTTAATATTGATGTTAATGGAGCCAGATAATCATGCTCACATGTGCAGTCCCCGGGTTTAAAATGGCAAGAACGACCACATTTTGAACCAAGTGGAGGTGGCAGAAATGTGTTGGTCCATTTTTTTCCCCCCTTGTGACTATGTAATCTCTAAAATCCAGCCTTCTCATGCAAGCTTCTTCTCCACTTTTACACTGAAGTTGGCTTGGTTTAGGAAATTGTGACGATATGAATCAAAACTTTTGAGTCATCTTAAGTCACCTGACATGCTTGTTTATTTCTGATGATTTCGAAAATATTCTCCATTATTCCCTCAGTTTCACCTCTTCTGTTTTACAAAATCATGTCCTAAACTGAATTTGCATCAACACACTGTACCATTTTACTGTTAACTTTTCTATAAATTCCCTTATAGTCCCATTAATGATCTTTTTTTTTTGTCTAAATGTGTTTTCTGTAATTCTGTTTGAATCAGCATCTCTATCACTCAGACATGAAAATCACGACAACAAATCAAAGCAATTGAGGACAAACGATAGAATTGAAAGGTAGCAGATACACAGCACATCCTTCCACATCCATATCGTACGCTGTTCCAATACTGTAGGAGACAAGACGTTGTTTAAAACACCTCCTGATGTGTCCTTCAGCTGAGAATGCACTTGTGTCCTACCCAGGATTTAATTTTGGTTGTGATCACACCCAAAATCTGACCTCATTAAAAAAAAAAAAACACGGCGACTGACGCGCCGACATTAATGAAAGAAACCTAAAGCATTAAATTGCTTGATTTAGCAGAAAGGATGTGTTCACAATATATTATAATTACATTAAGCTTGGTGATTTAAATCCCTCATTTGCCAGGATTGCAGGCATTAATTGAAAATGTTTTATTCTAGTCTTATGGTCTACAAGAGTCAAATTTGTGGCATATTAATTTAGTAGTGGAGGTTGAGTGTATTGAACAAGCAGACTGCTGTGTATTGTGGGTTTGGACTCAGTCAGTTATGAATGGGCCACTTCATCAACAGTCAATGTCTATTTTTGATGGCTGAATAGCACTTTCGTTCACCCAATACTCTCCCACTTTTCCTTGCTTCCTCTTTCTCCTCCCATCCCACGATACCGCTCACCTCCCCCAAGATACTTCCAGGTAGGAGACGAGTGGTAAATGTGGGAGGAGAGGAGCAGTGGAGAAGAATTTTGGGACACAACCAAACACGATGAAATGCTCCTTCAGATGAAACGAACATTCAGATGTGTCTCTACAGATTCAATTTGTAAGCGCTGACCTGCTTGAGTTGCCTCAAGCGAAGGAGTTCAAGTCTCTCAGGGTCTTGTTCATGAGTGAGGGTAGGCTGGAGCGGGAGATTGACAGGCTTAGTGCAGTATCAGCAGTAATGTGGACATTGTATCGGACCGTTGTGGTGAAGAGGGAGCTGAGCCGGAAGGCAAAGCTCTCAATTTACCGATTAATCTTCGTTCCAACCCTCACCTATGGTCATGAACTTTGGGTAGTGACCGAAAGGGTGAAATCGCTGATACAAGCGGCTGAAATTCCTCCGTAGGGTGTCACCTTAGGGTGGGGAGCTCAGACAGCCGGAGGGAGCTCGGAGTAGAGCCGCTGTTGCTTTGCGTAGAAAGGAGCCAGTTGAGGTGGTTCGGGCATCCGATTAGGATGCCTCCCGGGCGCCTTCCTTTGGAGGTTTTCTGTGCATGGCCAACTGGGAGGAGACCCTGGGGTAGACCCAGAACTCACTGGAGGGACTACATGTCCAATCTGGCCTGGGAATGCCTTGGGATCCCCCAGGAGGAGCTGGAGGGCATTGCTGGGGAGAGGGATGTCTGGAGTGCCCTACTTAGCTTGCTGCCACCGCGACCCGATCCCGGAAAAGTGTCTGATGATAAATGAATGAATTAATGACCTGTTTGTACTAATTACATGCACTTGATGTTTGACTGAAAGGAAGGCGTTTACAATCATAGGCCATAGAGAGAGCCATCTGTATGCAGGCTTTCATTTCAACCAAATTCAGATGGATCACAGTTAGTTGTCCCCCAACCCCTACACATGACTGTGGTTGCAAGGTGAGCTGATTAGTGAAAAAAGGTGGTGTAGTTTTTGGTTGGAGGATTACAGGATACACATGTTTGAGGGTTACTGCACCAGTTTGTGTAAATTAAGCAAGAATTAAAACTGTGACTGCACTGGGCTATAGTTCAGTATTAGCAGTGGAGCATGAGCAACACACACACTTTAAATACTTTATTTGTCTCCACTGAGTTAAATTAGGACTGTACTGCATACAGAATTACAATATTCCAGAGGTTCAATATCATGTAAGGACTAATAGGCATACAGTACCATTTCATCATATGGTCTGGCCATACATTATTGTTGCTGTTGTTGTTACTACACTTGCTTACACATTTTGAGTCAGTAGACAAATATTGAATATTAAACATAATACATGTAAGGACTCAAAGAATACTGAACATTATTTCTACACCCTCCACAATGTCAAGTCAATTTTATTTGTATAGCCCTATATCTGCATTGAAAGTCTAGATAGCATTAGGTTGAACAACATTTGCATGCAACTTGTTTCGCTCCATTGCTTTTAATATGTGATGTGTCATTGCATATTATGCTAGTACAATAGAAGAAATGCAACTTCTTTTTTTCTTTTTCCCCCCCTTTTTCTCCCCAATTGTACTTGGCCAATTACCCTATTTTCCGAGCTGTCCCGGTTGCTGCTCCACCCCCTCTGCTGATCCGGGGAGGGCTGCACACTACCACCACATGTCTCTTCCAATACATGTGGAGTCGACAGCCGCTTCTTTTCACCTGACAGCGAGGAATTTTGCCAGGGAGACGTAGCTGGTGGGAGGATCACAGTATTCCCCCCCAGTCCCCCCTCCCCCCAAACAGGCGCCCCAACCAACCAGAGGACGCACTAGTGCAGCGACCAGGACACATACCCACATCCGGCTTCCCACCCGCAGACACGGCCAATTGTGTCTGTGGAGACGCCCGACCAAGCCGGAAGGTAACACAGGGACTGGCGATCTCCATGTTGGTAGGCAACGGAATAGACCACCACGTCACCTGGACGCCCTGCAACTTCTATTTTTAACTACATTTACAATGTCTTCCTAATCATGGGCTGCACCTACATACAGCGAGGAACACCCTTTGAGTGTTATTGCATTAATAAGAGTTTCTCTTGTGGACATTGGATTAGAGACATTGACAGCTTACATAGTATCACAGTACATACAACACCCACACAGTCGATACAACACAAGTAAATATGATGTCTTTTGTCTGTGTGCAATGGTGAGCAATTTTATGAGCAAACTGTAAATGATTAAATGTTGCCTTCAGGGAAATAGTTTATGGTTGTGTGTTTATTAACATAAACATGGGCTTGATGCATGAAACCGGCTGCACAGTCAAACGGCACTACTTGGCTATAAAGCATTGAAGCTGATGTCTGTAGCCACAATATCTGCTAACTTCATATGAAATGGCTATAAATCTTCTGCTATGAAACTCTGGTTTTGTAGCTCTGGTTTTTCTATGAACAGCATAACCAAATTAATTTAACAGATTTTTTTTCCATTTTTGTATTCGGCACTGGGCTGGAAATTGTGTACTGTAGTTGCTATGTTTATGCACACTCTCGTGTCCTAAGTTTCACTAAATGTTTTTAAGCACTCAGTCACTCAAGCTTGACTGAGAGACAACAACAGCCATGTTAAAAAACAGGTAAACAAACAAGCTGTTGGCTAAGAACACCAGCATTTGGGTCGTGATTTACTCATAATTTACAAAAGCTTCATGGTTCTTGCATTGCTGTTGGACAGCTTGCTTTCGAGAACTGTGTAGTTGCTCTTGTGTATAGTTGAGAATTCTTTAATTCTTCAAATATTATTGAAACATGGTGGAAATCACCTATTGTGTCTCCTCCATGGATAGGTGTGTGAAAAGACGGTTAAACTGGTTTGGCGGACTTGTCAACTGTGTGTGTGTGTGTGTGTATTTAATCGAACCACCCACGTGGGTCGATTGGACTTGTTAGCCTTGGTTGGCAGCCAATCTAGGAGAAGGACAACTCTGATTTCAAACCTGGGTAGATGAAGCTTGTTAGCCTGTCGGGCAGTTCATCTAGGAGAAGGCAAACTCTTATTCATAACCTCCACTGCCTTGCGGGTATACTCGTCTACGTGAAAGGCTTTGGGAAGAAACCCTAAGGAAAAATCTGCATCCGCCTCCATTGCCAGTCGTCTTGGTAGTCTTACCACTGGTAGTAGGTGGTCTCGGATGAGAGAGTGGGGTTGATGATGCGCAGCTCTTCCTCACTTTAATCATTGCGCAAGTCATCAGCCATCCATCACAGGATGACTAGATGGTCCTCGTCACTGCGACGGACGAATAATAAAAAAAGAAAAAATATATATAGATCTATATATATCATTCCAAAAATGAGTCTGTTATACTATTGGCAGCTCAAGTTAGTTAAAAACAATAAGACCCTGCTCTGGGAAGTAATTCTTTTGTCAGTTATTTGAAAATCCCTTTTCATCCCTATCAAATATTGTGTATTGTGCAAATTCAAATCAGTAGAAAAAGGCAAAACCTAATTCAGACAAAACCAGTGTGATAGGGAAATACGCTGTTGCGAAACTGATGAGACTTTAAGGTTTCTTCATTAGAAGGAGCACTTGGATTAAAGTTCCTTTTCTTTTTCAGTTAATTTCTTGGCAGCGTGTCTCACTGTAAAGGCTTAACTTGGTGATTTTTCAAAAATACAAATCGTTTTTATTCACTCAGTCAGCTGTGCTATGCTCTTATTCTCTCCAACGCCAGTTGGTGCAGCCACTAGCCTTTTTTGTGTTAAATGTCCCCACTCTTATGTTTCCTGTGTAGGTCTGAGTAAAGGCGTGGCCAACGAAGTGATGGCTCAATTTCAGGAAGTGATGCGGCAACAGTTGGAGAGCTCCATGCACACCGAGTTGGACCAACTGTTGGATACGGCCTCAGGGACTGAGAAGGAGGTACATGTGCAAGACAACACACACACACACACACACACACACACACACACACACACACACACACACACACACACACACACACACGAACCCCCACAAATACAATAGACACAGTGTAAAATACTCAAGCCTCACCAGCAGACATCAGTCTTGGGTGTGGAGGAGATATGTCTACACTCACACATACACGCATAGACAACACACACACACACACACACATCATAAGTACCGCTTCACTAAACAGCAATGTAACTTGAGATATTTTCTTTCTTTGACAGTACCGCCCATGTTTAGTGATACTCTAGCCATTGTTACTCATACATATCTGTTTCTCTTTCCACATCCCTCCCACTCCCTTTACTCCATTTCACTCTTTCTTTTTTGTCTTTCTTTTCTGTGTTTTTTTTTCTTTTGTCTGTGTGAGTCCATCTGTTTATGGTTTGGAGGGTGGTGGTCAGATATGATTGGAGTTGGGGAAACACTGACCCACCATACTGTATTAGTGTCAACAAGGGCTCCACTAATACCTATAAATACACGCATGTGCGCACACACACAAACCATTAAAAAGTGAAGCAGATTCTCATTAGACTTTGCAGTCCTTTCTCTGTACTCTCAAGCCCTTTGTGTGTATCCAAAAGCGCTCTTGAAAATATATTTGATCGCACAAATATAATTGGCTTGTCTTCACACATACTCAAGAGGCTCATAGGGTTTGGCATCTTGCTGTATAGACAGGTACAGATACAGACCAAAGTTTCAAAGATCCTCCCAAAATCTTTCACACTACCAACCATCTCAGAAGGGTGGTAATGCAGACAGAAATGGTGAGAGGGAGAACACACTCATGGGCTTAGAGGGTCATAACCGGCATGCCAAGTGTTACTGTAACCCCCATTAAAGCTTTCAAGCAAGACTGGACCCACACAAAAGGGGTAAACACAGCATCTGCCAACACACATTAATTAATAATCATCCTTCAAGCAAACACACATACACGCAAATGCACACAGATGCACATATACATTCTCTCTCCCTCTCTCTCTCTCTCTCTCTCTCTCTCTCTCTCTCTCTCTCTATCACACACACACAGATAGAAGTGAACAAAATTGTACAAATGCACACCACAATTCTCTGTCTCACACACACACACACACACACACACAGATATGAACTCAATAATTATCCCCGCCAGGCGGATAGAGCCTGGTCATGTGTGTGTGTCTGTCCATGGCTAATCGCGCCGTGGACAGACACACACACATAACCTGGACAGACACTCAGCCTAAAAATTTTTGGCTAAAGTTATGACTGTATGATGAAGAACCTCTCATGGTTGCAATGATTAAAAACCTACGAAAAACGTTTGTTCTCTCTATCACCACTCCCTCTCTGCATTCACAGTCATGCAGACACGAGCATAAATGGTTTACCCAGCTTTATTATATTGTGAAAATAAAGACAGGGTTAGGGTTAGACCAAAATGGTCGCATAGCAAACCTTTACTTGTTGGAAAGTGCAAGTTCATATTAGACTTGGTCACATTCGTGCAAAGGTCTGCCTAGGATGCTGTGCATCCAAAAACTGACAGGCAAAATGTTTTTACTGGGTAGATTTTTTTTAGCTTGAGTGCTGCACATTAAAAACTCCCCCCACCCCCCATATTTCTCATTCAGTTGACGTGGGTGCTGCGCAAAAGTCTTAAAATGGCAGGAAAAGCACTGTTTTTTCTGTCCATGTGTGCGTGTATCTGTCTGCTGCTAATCTCCCATACTACTGGGCCTGTCAGCCTAATGATTTTTGTGCAGAGTTATGACCATATCATCAAGGACCTCTAATGGGTGCAGTGATTCAAAACCTTTGAAAACCCTGTTTTACACCGCAATTGAGTGCTAACTCAGCTGATTTTTCGCCCAAGTCCAAGCACTGGAGAAGGGGAGATATGCAGGCAGTGCCTCCATATTATTTTCTCTTCTCTTGGTAGACGAAAAAAAGGGGTGGTTTGTCACCAGGTCCGAGCACCGGAGAAGGGGAGATACACCTGGTGGGGTTCTGCACTCTACTGAGTTCACTGTTCTAATTTTGCACTGACCCACATGCATGAATACACACACGTGCACTGACCGCATAGGCCTCAAGTCATAATTCAGAATTATATGTATGTTTGTCTGAAAATCCTTCTCCAGTGATAACCACAATCAAATGGTTCCATAGCATATTGGGCTGTTCACTTATCAGTGTGGTATCTCATGCCCTCTAATCTTATCTGCAAGTTATTCAAATAATTAAAAGAAAAGACCTAAATTGGTTAGGATCTTCATGTTGGTTTCTGTAATTATAAAATCTGGCTATTGATTTTTTTAGAGGTGTTTGCTTATTTGTTTTGACTTTTAAACTAAAATGATTTGAATACTTTCCTGTTGATTTAGTCATAAACATTCAGCTCTCCCTAGCACAACAACCCTATCCAGGTACCATTGAGCAAAACTGGAAGTCCGTAGTTTCCAGGAGGCAGTGTATGTGTGGCTGTAACCATGGGCCATATAAATGTAAATCAAGATCTTGGGGAACCCAAAACATTTGAATGGGTAAAATAAATTGAGTGTTTCCTTTAGCTGATTTATGTTGAATAAACTACCTGTGTGCATGGTTTGACAAGACTTCATCATTGCAAACATCCAAGAGAAAAACAGAGAGGGGTCGGTGAGATCAATTTCAAGTTTGCTCAGGTTAAAATTTGCATAAAGATAGCTTGTGTGAAAATAGAAAAGGTTTACGTGTGCTGATAATCAAAGCCTTGTTGGATGAATAATTATCCTAATAAAACTTTCCCTGCATTGCAGGTGTCCAGGAAAGACTTTGAAGGATTCAAAAAGCTCTACCACAGATTCCTGCAAGTGAAGGGGCCATCTGTAGAGTGGATCAAGATACAAAGGCCTCCAGAGGACTCGGTAAGAGTATAAAGGGTGTGTGTGCATGTGTGTGATTGAAAGCATCAGTATGCATCCATCCATCCATTATCCGAATGCTTATCCTGCTGTCAGGGTTGGGGGGATGCTGGAGCCTATCCCAGCAGTCATTGGGCGGCAGGTGGGGAGACACCCTGGACAGGCCGTCAGACTATCACAAAGGGCCGACACACACAAACACCCACCCACATTCATACCTAGGGACAATTTAGTATGGCCGATTCACATGTCTTTGGACTGTGGGAGGAAACTGGAGTCCCCGGAGGAAACCCACGCAGACATGGGGAGAACATGCAAACTCCACACAGAGGACGGCCCGGGACGACCCCCAAGGTCGGATTACCCCGGGGTTCGAACCCAGGACCTTCTTGCTGTGAGGCGGCCGCGCTAACCACTGTGCCACCGTGCCATCCGCATCAGTATCCTTACTGTGGAAATGCAATGGTTGGTTTACACAAGCAAGAGGAGATGTTTGTGGTGCAGAAAAAGCACCATAATAGTCAGGCTTGCTAGCTAAACCTGTAGAAATCAGTTTCCTGCACCAGCCTGCATATTCTTTGCTCTCAAAAACATTCTTCAGCAACCCTATAATTTACAAGCTGTTAATTATGTAGTAATTGTGAAGAAATTGCTAAGAAATTACATAGTGGGGCATCTGGGTAGTGTAGCGGTCTATTCCATTGCCTACCAACATGGGGATTTCCTTTTCGAATCCCCATGTTACCTCCGGCTTGGTGGGGCATCCCTATAGACACAATTGGCTGTGCCTGCTGGTGGGAAGCCGGATGTGAGTATGTGTCCTGATCGCTGCACTAGTGCCTCCTCTGGTCGGTCGGGGCGCCTGTTCAGAGGGGAGGGGGGAACTGGGGAGAATAGTGTGATCCTCCGACGTGCTACGTCCCCCTGGTGAAAGTCCTTACTGTCAGGTGAAAGGAAGTGGCTGGCGACTCCACATGTATCGGAGAAGGCATGTGGTAGTCTGCAGCCCTCCTCGGATCGGCAGAGGGGATGGAGCAGTGACCAGGACAGCTCGGAAAATAGGGTAATTGGCCAAGTACAACTGGGGAGAAAAGTAATTAAAGAAAAAAATGCTAAGAAATAACAATAAAATAAATATAATGACAAGTTGTAGTAGTAGAATTAGCAGGAAGTATTGGGTAATTATAGAGTAAAACTGAAGCAGAATAAAGAGGTTTTGATCAGTAATTATATGGGAATTCATTGTTATCTTGAGTAGAATAGCCCACATACAGGGTAAGACAGGTGGATTGTTTCTTCATATTGCTACATAATTTCTTAGTAATTTCTTCACAATTACTATGTAGTTAACAGCCTGTAAATTATAGGGTTACCCATTCTTCTAGTAAGTCTTGACTTGATTAAAGAGGGAAAAGCAGGAGTGGACTGAAAAGGACTGAATATGAAATGTTAAATCTCAACATGAATATAAAATGAAGGCGAAGAAAATGGTCAGGATTGATTTTGATACATGTCGGCATGAGAGCCCCCCGCTCTTTGTCGTCATGTCTTTCACCTTTTTGTTTCTGTGTGTGTCTCTGTGTACTTGTGTGCTAATGTAACATATGTTGGTAGCATGACTGAAAGTGCCACATATGGCTCTGTGCAAAAGTATGTTATCGCACATCTGTGCGTCTACCTTTGGTGACAGTTGCCATTACTTGTATTGTTACAACCCAACCCTGTGTTAGACAAAGCGATACCTAACCCCATTTACCAACTGGCCCATCTGAAGAGGGATGGGGCTATGCATACACATTCAGGGACTTGTAATGAGTGTGCTATGTGCTTGATAATACAAACATAGGCACTGATAAAAATAATTCTAGTCTGTTAATATTCCCTAAGATTTTGGCTAACAGGCTTCTGAAGTACAATAAAAAGGTGAACAATTTGCATTGCTATTCCTGATTTTGGAGAAATAACCTCCAACCAAATGCTTCATTGTAGATTCAAAGGATTTTCTTAATGTTTGCTATAAAGGTCAGCAAAACACCCCAGTTTAGATACACCGCGGCCCGGTCTGAGATTTTAAAAATGCCAGAATCTGGGGATAATTTTGGGATGGGGTACAGGTATCAAACCACGGCCTGCAGTTTTGTTTTACCTTTGGGAATAGCTCAGTCTAATCTGGACAACGCTCAAGTCAACAGCAACCATGGAGGGAAGCAAGAGCGCTAATTCTATAAACTAACTATAAACTATATGTAAAACTATATATAACTATAGAAAATCAAACAAAAACTATACACTATCAAATTAGAAATACAGAAAAATACTGATACATCTCTCGCTCAAATACTCCTTTCCTCTATGGAAAATTTTTGATTTAATTTCATTTGTAGTAGGTGGATGCCTTTGAAAATCCATGGTCGTAATAAAGCAGTTATAACAACAGAATCAGCGCTTAGCTGAAATTCACTGCTTTGTTTGTAGATAATTTAGATTGCGCTAAAATATCGAGATAAGCACCAGGGTTGATGTCACTGACTTGGATGTGTCCAAGTACATCAGTATTCAGTGAAAATAAGTTGTTGTAGGGTTGTGTAGACCTTTAAGGTACTATGTGTAATTACACTTGTTATCATTGCCTGTGTCTCAGGTATAAGTAACAACAACAAAGTGAAGCATTCAAGACAAGCAATTCATATAAAAAGATAGCGGGTACACATTTTGTTTACAGACAGCTGCCATTTTTGAATGCCCTCAGTACATATATGTAATCTGCTTTCATCTATTAGTTTGGTAAGAATGAATGTGAGCCAAGTCTTTTGGAGGGTGGAGCTTAAAAAAAACAGCTTAACTCAGTGGACCTATGTTTTTGAATGCAGAAATCTGGGCAGTTATATAGAGGATCAATAGTTAGGCATGGAGTGGCCTTATTGATAAAGATGTGCTAAAGAATGAGTATACCAGTTAACTGAGCAGGACAGTCAAACCAAAGATGCAAGATACAATGATGAAAAGATTTACAGACAGTAATTCAACCTCATTACAACCGTACTTAAGGTGTCTTGTGGTGTGTTCAGACCAAACACGCAGCGAATTTTTGCTTCACATCATGCGGAGTATTTCGCAACCCGCTAATATTCACCCTTAACAGCCAATAAGCTTGACCTCCATTTCTGATTCTTGGTGACAGGAGTATCTCAACACTGACAGGCTTTCACGATGCAGCATTACACAAATTTTTTGCTGAAGTTGAAAAATTTCAACTTGTGCGGACGAAAATTTGCATCGCTTTGCATTTGTATGGTATGTAATCATACCATGCATAAAATTTGCTTCGCATTTGGTCTGAACACACCATAAGAAACTAAAACCTTAAGAATAAGCATGTTTTTTAGAAAACATCATAATTAAGTACTCCCATTCCGAGCACAAAATGAAACCAAGACAGTCTTGAGTTGCTCAGCATGTGCTTTAACATAAAAAACACCAACAATCTGACAATAAAGGGGGATAAAACTAGCAATTAAATGTTAATGGTCCAGGGTGTCTCCCGGCCTGCCGCCCAGTGACTGCTGGAATAGGCTCCAGCGACCCTGAGAGCAGGACAAGTGGTTCAGATAATGGATGGATGGATGGGGTCATACTGACCATCACAAGTTGGCACCATTTACAGTAGAACAAGTAGTCGAGTGGCACCTCGGTCATTCAGAAATTCATTACAAAGACATCGATGTGCCTAAAATGAATGTCATTGGTTTGGAATGAGGCTCTTGGAACTGTGTGTCATGTCACCACCTATCTGCCCTGTTGTTACTTCTATATTTCTATTCTGTCCTATCTGATAAAAGCTATAAAAAAAATTCCCCTGAATCATTTTACAAATTAGAAAAAGCTGGTGAATATTTCTTTGAATTGAGGCTGTTGGGACTGTGTTGTTGTCTTTAGCTGAGAAGTCATATTTTCTATCTGGTTGGCCTGAGTATTTCCATCCCAAAGGATTTCTCCTTATGAGGGGTGCGCTCCTTTGGTTTTCAAATTGTTGGGTTCCCATTCCTATCTCATCTTCAAAGTGCAAGGTTTAAAAAGTTTATTACAATTAAAGATGCAAGCCTCTCCTATTTTCCTTTATGTGATCAGCCCTGTCTCCTGGGGGAGGGGATGCCTTTGAAGTGTAAACTCAGCATTTTTACTCAGCCAAACTGTTGTGTTGTCAGTCAGTCAGTTCACTGGTGTGGTAATGAATGCAGTATCACATGTAGATTGGATTTTGAGCATTGATTTGTAATTTCAAACTGGATAAAAGAAATCTGTTTGTCTGCATCTGTCTTTCTGTGCAATTTCACCTTGAACTTATTAGGGTGTAAATTGAAAACTATTTGTGAAAGGGAGGCATCATCAAAAAAAAGTTGGTAAACTGCAACCACTGAAGACTGTTACTGATTTTATCACATACTCCTCTTTACAGTGAAATGCCACTTGGATAGATAAATTTAAAAAAATCCTTGAATTCATCCCTTGTGAGTGCTATGATAGGTGACAACAAATATCCTCTAATAGATCAATTAAGTATCTATCTATCTAGCTTGTTTTTTGTTTTTGTTTTGGGATTGTCAAAAAATACACCCGTGTCATCAGAGCAAACAAAGACACACCACAAAAAAGTGACAACTAGTATCTATCTATCTAATGTCACTGTGATTTCAAGATCAGCCATTCAGGTCAAATATCTTGTTAAGCTAATTGTCCAATCACTGTGTTGTTAACCACTGTATTGTCTTTTAGTCATACATTTCCACTAATTAATGTTCCATCAAAGATGTGTTGCTCTTTCTGGATCTGATTGTGACTCTGTCTGTCTGTCTGTCTGTCTGTCTGTCTGTCTGTCTGTCTGTCTGTCTGTCTGTCTGTCTCTCTCACTTCTCTTATTTTTAAGAGTGTTCTCCTTTCACTTCAGTTTTAACTTTTGGGGAAAGGGTCATAAAGATGATTTGTAGAACAGAAAACACATCCATGGCTTTCAGTGGTGGACATCTAATGGGCTGTTTAATTTCTTACTAACTGAATGTGTTTACATGCTCATTAATATTCTGGCATTAAAGTGGGTCCTCGAATATAATATTCTGTCGATGGCAAGGCATGAATGGTGCCATACACCATGAACGTTAACCTAGATGAGCTCACATCCTAATTAATTGAAACCCAGTAATGAAAGCCAGCATTCTCTGACCTTAGACAGGATACTGATGTATGACACTACCTAATCCTTTGGTATTCGCATCATGTCTAATTTCCTTGGTAACTTGTAAATTAAAGGTAGAACAAGTAGGATTTGTCGGGTGCGGTTTGTAAACACAACATCCAAAGTTGGCCCCTCCTCCCCGGCTCAACGACACCAGAAGCGTGTGCCCCCTGACCGCATAAGCCAGAACACATTCCAGTGTACAGGCCAACTCCGCATCGCTCTTCATCCCCATCCTTTCCTTCAGTGCTCGCCAGTGGGTGAAAGCCAACCCCAGATTCACTGTTATTTTGGAACGAGCTTTGTCCGCTTGGCGTTTTGCCTCGCTATATTTACGTATTTTCGGTGCTGTGTCCACCATAGTTGTAGCTTACAATCTCAATCTGGCACCTGGTCGATACATTTTTATAGAGTTCCGCTGCCTAAACGTTAATGCCCAGAAACGTCCCGTACACAGCAAAATAAGAAAATACAGGCAGAGGACAGGGTCTGTGCAGATACAGACACCGCCATACATGTCTAGTGGGTCATAAATGATGATTGAGAGGGATTATTTTTTATGATTTTTAGGAAAATCCTACTCGTTCTACCATTAACTACGCAAATCTTGTCTTTGTTCTTGTTTGCATGGGAAATTATGATGGGACATGATGTTGCATATAAGCTGCTTGTTCCCAATTTGAAGCATTATATGGGGCAGTGTCCAGAAGTTTCGTTTCATGTAATATGGGGTAGTGTCCAGAAGTTTTGGTTCATGTAATGTGGGGTAATGTCCAGAAGTTTCAGTTCATGTAAATACCAAGTAAGTTGGTTGGATGTTCCTCAGAGTGGTGTCTAAAACAAACGCATAGTATTTGCTATCACTTCAAATTACTCACAGTTAGTGGGTGCTGGTTTTGAATTTATCAGATACAATTTCTCTGGTTTCCCCCTTAGCTTCCTAACATACATTCTATGAATACAGGAATGTTCAGTTTATTGTTGGGGCACTGTGGCTCTCACCCTTGATCTCGTTTGTGTTCACTGCTGTTATTAGTAGTTCTCATGAAAGAATCTACTGAAAATCAGTACTGCTGATTTTCTGTTCTGACAGGTAGTTAGTTTCATTTATCTGTTGTTCAGGTGTAACCCTGTATGTTGCAACCTGGCCATCCAAGTAGTTAGCCTTCACATGCTTTATGGTCAGGAAGTTGTAGAAAAGATGGAGGCAAAGATGGAAAGAGCAGTTGTGTCACAGCTTGGCCAATTCATGCTGCATCTAGAATTGTGATTTCTTCGACTTGATCACCTGACATAATAAGGTGTTCGTGTGGCACTTCCTGGTCAGAAACTCGATCAGACCATAAATCTAACACAACTTAAATGCAGGGTAAAAATCTCCCGGATTGGAAACTAAAATAACTGGTTTATGTAATTTAAAAAGCCAGCACAATAGGTTGAAATGTTTTAATGCACGGTCTCTGAGGACAGCCGATTCTCAGGAGGTTGAAGAGGCCTGACACTTAAGCTTACAACACTCTTTATTGATAGATAGCTAGCGCGCTGACCGAGCCAGCTAGCTATCAAAAAAAAGTTGTCATATTGTGGGAATTGAACTTCAAAGCTGTGAATTTTCACACATGAGGTTTGACATCTCAGAGTTCTAATGCTTCTCATTCCTGCAGCTGTACGTCTTTGTCACAAATGCACCAAGGGTTTGTGCAGCCTTTACTTATTGAGAAACCAGATTTATAAGGTTGATAAGACCTCAGTGTTTAGCACTGTTTAGTTTAACACAAGAGATGATGATATCTGACAAGTGTCTCACTTGCCTTTTCTTTTTGTTCCTCCCTCACTGAACATTCAGAAACCAACCCAAGACACTGGTCTCGCACCAGCATTAGAATCTCATCTTTCCCCATGTTCTCTCTCGCTCGCTCTCTCTTTCGCTTTCTCTCTCTGTCTCACTCACTCTCTCTCTCTCTCTCTCTCTCTCTCTCTCTCTCTCTCTCTCTCTCTCTCTCTCTCTCTCTCAATCGCTCTCTCTCGTGCTCTCTCACACGCATATGCATACACAAAAGGATGTCTGTTTCTCCCTCAGTCATGGCAAACGAACAGAATGCAGCACTCATTTATTTATATGAACTCAGAAAGAGAGAGAGAGACCAGAAGAAGGGGGAAGTGGTGAAAGAACGAGCATTAAAGTGAAATGAGTAAGAGATCACAGAAAGGAAGAAGAAGCAGCCAGTTAAAGGTTGAAAAAAAATGAATAAGAAATACTAGATGGAGAGAGACAGAGAAGCTAGAGGAGGAAGAAAGAGGGAGCCTGAAGTGAAATGAAGTAAAAGTAAGAGTTTGGAGAACAACAGTGATCTACAGAAAAGGGAGTGAGACTTATGTTCATGTGTGTGTTTGTATGCTTGCCTGCTTTATAGGCTCGGACAAGAGAGAGAAACAACAACTCTCTGACTGAAGCCATATTGTGCCTGAGAAAAGAGGGTGAGAGAAACAAGCAAAGGAGAGGGAGAGAAACTGCCAAGAGGAGCCCAGTATACTAATCATTTCTCCACACTAACTAATGGTTCATCAGGGCACCGTTTAGTTTTTAGAAGGTAAACGCAGATCAGCGAGCAGATCAGCAGCCTGTCAACGTGGCTTACCAGCTACATTGATGGGTTCCCAGAGCATGTGACAGTTTTCAGTCATAAGTGTTCAAAGCAGGCAAACAGAAGGATGGAGAAGGGATTGGGCTCTTGGACAGACCAGGGTCAAATAGTTTGAACACACAACTGCAACATTTCAAATAATTTTGCTGAATTCATCAGATGAATGAGGCTTAAGTTGTTTTATATCAAACCAGAATAGTGACCGGGTGGGATGAAAGATGGCAGAGAGTGCTCTCTTTTGCAATTCAGATACTTTCATATGATTTTCAAAACTTCATAGTGCCCATTTCAGCTATCTTTGTGCCGAATAACACTTGTACAGGACTCCAAAGTTGCTTTGAGCAAACGCCTGAGAATTAGTTGGACATTCTAGTTGACCCAGGTGTGGTTTTGTTGTTTTAGTAATCTAAATCAAGCAATAAGCAAGAAGAGGCCCTGCTGCAGGGTGGCTGAAGGGGATTTCAGGCAGGGTGCAGAAGAAATACCAAAGGATAGGTTTGGTTTTTGTGAACAGTGGATAAAATTAAAACATTGTCAGCCATCATTTTGAATTGTATGGATTACCATAGTCATATATTTTCAAGGCTTTTGAGATGTGTTGAAGGCCATTGCAATGATACAAGAAAGTGGTGACCTTCACAATACTGAATCGTCTATTAAAGTTTTTTGTCTTTGCTATTCGAAACGATGCCCGACAGTGTTTTAAATGAGGTCTGCTTTTGGAAAACGTGAATCTAACCTTTAAATAACAATACTGTTTGGGGGTGGCGTGTCCTGCTTGCTCAGCCAGATAGCTGGCATACCATTTGATCTCAGCTCTAACAGCAAAGCGACGTTCAGACAGCACAGCAGCTTCTATTTAACTGATATAAAATGTCGTCCAGTGAGAAATATGCACTGGAATTTGTTTCACAAGCTGTCGTAAACACAGAGTTCTTGTAATTGCCTAGGTCATCACCATTCTTTTGCAAATAAACTGCTTACAGTACATTACAGTAGTACATTTCTTGGCAACGAAACTGCTTTGCTACTGTTGCAGCATTCATCATGTGTAGTATTATGACTGTTACCTGTTATTGACAGGAGACTGTAAAAACATGAGCCCTACCAAACATTCAGAACTTTTTTTTTTTACTACATAGGACATTTGGGATAATTAAACAGATCCAGCTTTTCCATTCACTCACAGGCACCCATCAATTGTAAAATTTGACGAGGTTTTTTTTCTCAAAGTGAATGCTGGCTAGCAAATGAATTTTAATGGGGGGGGGGGATCCCATTCAATCCAATAACCTCTTGTTTTTCCTATAT